>NW_027096570.1:0-40000 GCF_019320115.1 Miscanthus floridulus | reverse complement strand
GATGCACACCACTTTGCCCTCGGAGCGCTGGGGTCTATGAGGACCTCCTTGGCACCCTCTATAGGCTCGAAAGACCCAGTCGATCGCTTGGGGTCAGGCGCTTCTTCGATGACCTCCTCCCTGATGGCCACAAGCTCTTTGGAGGCGACAATTGCCGCAACGTGTTCGCAGCACTCGACCTCACACTTATAGGCGCGCTGGAAGGAGGTGCCGATGGTGATGACCCCATATGGACCTGGCATCTTCAACTTCAGATAGGTGTAGTTGGAGACGGGCATGAACTTCGCGTAGCATGGACATCCTAGGATGGCGTGGTAGGTCCCATGGAACCCAACCACCTTGAAGGTAAGGGTCTCTATCCTATAATTGGTCAGATTCCCAAAGGTGATGGGCAGATCTATCTGCCCAAGTGACATGACCTGCTTTTCTAGGCACGATGCCATGGAAAGGCGCCCCGGTCGACCGGATGTGCAATCGGTCGATGGCCATGGTGTCGAGCGTTTTAGTGTACATGATGTTGAGGCTACTGCCTCCATCTATCAGCCCCTTGGTGAGCTGCTTCGTGTTGATGAGGTTGACCATGAGCGGGTATCTTTCTAGCTATGGGACGCTTTCTGGGTGGTCGGTCCGATCAAAGGTTATGGCGGACTCCGACCATCGGAGGAAGGAAGGCGCGGCCGGCTCAACCATATAGATGTCACAGCGCGCAAGCTTCTGGCGGCGCTTGGAGTCATAGGCTGTCGACCCTCCGAAGATCATAAAGCAGCCATCCAGCATCAGAAATCAGCCATCCTTACTCTCGGCATCATCTACGGCCAACTTGGGCTCCTTCCTATGCCCTCCTTGTTGGAGCCTCCGGACAAGAACCACTTCATGAGGACACAGTCCTTGTATAGGTGCTTGACGGGGAAAGCATGGTTCAGGCATGGCCCTTCGAGCAGCTTCTCAAAGTGGTCCGGGATACCCTCGATGGGCTTCCAACCCCCCTTGTGGTTAGCAGTGGCCACGAGCGAGCCCTCACGCCACTGCATGTTCTTCTTCTTGTTGGGGCGCATGGAGGCGCTTTTGCCAACGTCCTCGTCCTACTTTGCCTTGCCCTTGGGGCAGTCAAAAATCACCCCGACCGCCTCCTCGCCTGAGGCATGACTGGTGGTGATGTCGAGGAGCTCCTTGGTGGTTCATGGGCCCTTACATCCTAGCCTATGAACCAGGGATTTGTAGGTAGTCCCTGGACAGGAAAGCTCCTATGACGTCGGCTTCGGTGACGTTGGGCAGCTCGTTGCACTATTGGGAGAAGCATTGGATGTACCCACGAAGAGTTTCTCTAGACTTCTGTCTGTAGTTTTTGAGATCCCATGGGTTCCCAAGATGCACATATGTGCCCTAGAAGTTTCCCACGAAGATCTCTTTTAGGTCTGCCCAAATTTGGATTCGGTTGGGCGGAAGGTGTTCCAACCAAGTTAGCGCCGAATCAGCCAGGAACAATGGAAGGTTGCAGATAATGAAATTGTCACTATCTGCTCCACCGTCTTGGCAAGCAAGCCGATAATCCTCGAGCCACAGTCCAGAGTTTGTTTCCCTAGAGTATTTCAGGATGTTAGTCGGCGATCGATACCGTAGTGGGAAGACGACGTTGAGGATGTGTTGGCCAAAGGCCTGAGGTCTCGACAAGTCGGGGCTCGGGCTTTGGTCATCGCCGTTGTTGTAGCGTCTGCCATGACAAGGGTGGTAGCCCGCTTGGACTGGGACTGGGACGCCGGAATCAACAATTGGGCCGGACCTGTTGTTGCTCCATGGGCTGGGCGGCCTAGTATTGGCACGTTCGTTTGCTGTGGGAATTTGGTGGGCCATGCGTGAGCATGTTCAGCGGGCCGGCCCATGCACGACCTGCGGAGCTGGACAAGATAAAATCATCCTCGAGCTGCAACGCGGGCGGGCCTATGCGCCGAGGCATGATCAGTGCAGATAGAGTTTTTGTACCACCTCACCAACTTAGAAGAAGCCAGCGCAAGTTAAAATCGAGAATACCGTTGCTGCCTTGAATTTCCTACTACGCTTACATCGCTACATTTGTCTTTGTGCTCTTTGGGCTGATTGGGCCGGCTGGCTTGGTCGGGCTCCCTTGTGCTTAAAAGAGGTTTTGAGTTACATGTTCTGGGCTACACACTTCATTATTTATTGTCAAAAAAACATAACTGCTGATATGTATGGTAGGCTTGACTACTGTTTAGAAGATTTGTTGGCAGTAGTTGACATTGATTTACTTGGAGATGTTGCAGAACAAAAGGAAGTTGAAAAACTTGCCTCCAAAATGAAAGAGACAAAGAAGAGAATGTCATTTGAGACTCTTAAGCTGATTGCTCAAAGTATTACATTCAGGACAGATTTACTGAAGAAGATAATCTCACCTGTTTCTCTACATCTTCAGAAGCAACTTACTCCAAAGTTGAAAACCAGACTTGAGATGATGCTACACAATATAGCCTTAGGGATTGAGTGCAACCCATCTACTCAAACATCAAACTTGTTTATCTTTGTGTATTGTCTTATTGAGGATACTATTACCGAAAGTAGATCTGAATGCAAAGAGAATGCACAATCTAGTCCTGATCAAGACAGTACTATAGGAAAGACCTTCCTAGGACTAGGTGAGAGTGGATCGCAGAATTCTTATATACTCCCTCCGTTCTAAATTATAATTCGTTTGACTTTTTTGACATCAAATTTGACCACTCGTCTTATTCAAAAAAATTATGTAAACATAGTCAAATTTAAGTCATTCTTGAATAACTTTCGTTAATAAAGCAAACCACAACAAAAGAAGTGATATTTTGCACAAATTTTTTTTTTAAAAATGAGTGGTCAAACTTGGGACAAAAAAGTCAAACGAACTATAATTTGGAATGGATTTAGTACTTACCAAGTTTGCACTTGACTTACTTCGTAATCGTCTGAAGAGCATCAAGCTAGACAAGGAAGATGAACAACTCGTGAAGATGTTGGATCCTTTTGTTGACCATTTGCGAAAGTGTATGCGTTCGATACTGAACCCTGAGTTCATGAGTTGGGCGCTTCAAATCCGTTGGCTATGGTTCAAGAAAACAGACCCTAACCGAGCATGGGCTGGTCTCGATGACATTCATATTCATCCGAATGTTGTAGCTCTTTTCAACATTGCAGTGGAATCTAGGGTCGGTAATGGAAGAAATACTTTATTTTGGGAGGATAAGTGGCTCATGGGCTGCTGTTTGGAGGACTTGGCACCAGCGGTGGTCGCTGTAGTCCCATCTCGCACTCGCAAACAGCGCACGGTGGCCGACGCCTTACAGGATCATGCTTGGCCTGTTGACATCAGTGGGGGTCCTCATTGGTGGGTCTCTTTGAATATTTTCAATTATGGGATATATTGCACGAGGCAATCCTCTCTCAGGATAATAATGTCCATGTTTGGAGACTAGAAGGGTCAGGCCAGTTTACCTCAAAATCTGCATATCGGGCATTCTTCAATGGCTCCATCACCTTTGTGCCTTGGCGACATCTATGGAAATCCAAGGAACAAGCAAAGTGCAAATTATGTTTATGGCTAGCAATCCGAAACAAGTGCTGGACGGCGGACCGTTTAGCCAAGAGAGGATTACCTCACCCGACTCACTGCCCCTTGTGTGATCAGGAAGATGAGACGGTCCAGCATCTGCTTACTACATGTGTCCTCGCTCGAGAATTTTGGTCACGGATCCTGACTCCTTTGGGACTGCAAGATCAGACTCCCACAAGGCTAGAGAAATCATTCGATGATTGGTGGCGAAAAGCAACCAAGAGAATTCCAAAGGAGAAGAAGAATGGGTTGAACACAATGATCATTCGAGGTTCCTAGATCCTTTGGAAGCACAGAAATGCTTGCGTTTTTGAAGGGTCTCACCCCCGCATCACCAGACTGCTTGAAGAGTTCAGAGACGAATATCAGCTTTTGTGCTTGGCGGGAGCGCGTGGCCAGCGCACGCTAGGTGAAGGATCGAAACGGGCGACCAGAGGGGGGTGAATGGTCGCGGAAGCCAAAAATAATTTCTAACCCTTCCCCTAAACACAAAACCTGATTAAATCACGTTTTTCAAATCTGGCCAGAACTCTATGTACCTAGTAAACCTGATGTGGACGAAAATCCGTAACTCCGATCGACCTAAAAATTTGTCAGATTAAACTAGATGAAATTATGAAACTAACCCAACTAGAATCACGTCAATCGGACTTACGGATCTTGAGATAAAAATAAAATAAGCAGACTTTGTCAGATGCTGACGAGAATTGTAAAGAACCAATCGAAATGCACAAGATCAATCATTATAGATGAAAGATTAAATTGAGTAATTGAACTTACAAAAGTGCATCTAGCCTCCGCCCGAACATCCTCCCTCTCTTAATCAGAGAGATCAACAAAAACCTTTCACTAGAATTCAAACCCTAGGCTAGACCGGAGAGAGGAAAACTGAACCGGGAACCCCGGGGCACGAGTACTGATCACGGGTACTGTTCACGCGTGAATAGTAACTCGCCGAGAGTCCAAAACATTCCGCTCCCTTCTCAACCCTAGGTGCCACATATTTATATCTCCAAAGGGTGGCACGACCTATTTTCACATAACCCCCTACGCTAAATAAATCCAACGTAGGGGCGTAAATTCCAATTACGTCCTCCATGGCAAATTCCACGATGTCCGCGATCCCTCCATCTCCGCGATGTGATCCTCGCGATGTCGCCACACGACCATCCGAAATCGTATCGCGATCGCCAGAATTTCCATCTTCGGCCAACGCACGCCGTACGAGCGTCCCGGTACGATGCATGGCTTTGTGGCTCAACCAGCGAACCCCGGATTTTGTGGCGTAATCTGGAAACCTCCCTCGATGTCCTCCCACCGTGTAGCCAGGTACAGTAGACGTACACCACACGATCGCCTGTCCCTCAAACGCAAGCCTCGATCCGCCCTTCTCCGCCCCCACGGTTCTTCGGAACGGCATCCTATCCTCGTTCTTCACTCGTCGCCGCATGTACCTTGTCTCCACCTGTCACCTACAACCACAACCTGCCGAGAGATACGTCACACGCACACCGTGTTGTCAATCGCTCATCACCAAGGTGCTAGCACACCGGCATCTCAATCCCCCCTTGATGAGTGCATTGACAACACCACACCGCACAAATTTATTGGAACTAAAAAAAATAAAAAGAAAGAAAAATAAACAATCTTGATCCCCAAAGACATGGGCTAGCGAAAAAGCTAGGCTCGACACAATCAAGACAAAAAAAATCACTCTCCCCAAAATGAATCAAAAGCCATATCAATTTCCCAAAAGCAATCTCAGCAGCAAAACTCAACAATTTCAGCAACACTCCCCCTCAACCCCTCAAAACAAGCATGCCAAGTCTCAGCAAAAACGAAATCAAACTCCCCCTGCAAAAATGAATTTGTGACTCACTCTCCCCCTTGTTGACAAAGCACTCCATCAAGATAAAATGCAAGGAACCAATTTAGAGAAAAGCATGTGAGAAAGCACAAGTCGAAGCTTCTGAGACATATACAAAATACTTATAAAAGCTAACCAGCAACACGAGCTACTCAGAGAAGGAGCAACACAATGCCATGACCAATAGAATTTTAGAACTGAAATCTCTTTGAAAAACCAATTAGCCAGGCAAAAACATGCATATTCCAAAATTAGTGCCAAGCTAAAGACAAAAACATATAGCAAGCTGACACGATGGATACACAGCTTCAGTCAAAGTTCACTGCAACGCCCACAAATACATGCATTTGTCATATTTAATTCTGGCTTTTGTGAGCTTGACAAGCAGGGATATGGGAAGCAAGAGTTGTGCCCAGCCAGTTTGTTTAATTTTGATTATGAGCGAGAACCAGCAGGGACATGGGAAGCAAGAGTTGTGCCCAGCCAGTTTGTTTAATTTTGATTATGAGCGAGAACCAGCAGGGACATGGGAAAAATCAGAGTTGTGCCCATATTTAAATTCTCAGGAAAGCAAGCAGATCATTTGCAACCGTACTATGCTCTCCCAAGTTAAAACTTGCATTGTGAGTTACATTTGCAGTGAAAACCCATTAAAAGAAGCTGACAACCGAACCATGAGCAAGACATATGTCAAGTATTCAACAAGTCACTAGATCCAGAAAAGCAAGCATAGCCCAACATAAAGTTTTAAGTATATATCTGTGCTGTTTTCAAAATAAAAATTGGTCAAGCAAAACATTCAAACCTCTCCAAAAGCATCGATCGCAAACTAGCCAAAACAAGTATAAGGCATATGTAACTGAAGCAACTTACAATGATACTAGAATGGGTAACACACCCCGAACTCACCACGCAAACGTGCAAACGTGGTTTGATCGAGTGGTTTAGTCAGAATATCAGCAAGTTGCTGACTAGTATCAATGTATTTAAGCTTAATATCACCCTTCTCAGCATGATCCCTCAGAAAGTGATGACGAACCTCAATGTGTTTCGTCTTAGAGTGAAGCACAGGATTCTTTGCAACACTTATAGCGCTAGTGCTGTCACACAAGAGAGGAACGCGAGAAAACGACAAACCAAAATCGCGAAGGGTAGCTATCATCCATAAAAGCTGAGAACAACAACTAGCAGCAGTAACATACTCAGCCTATGTAGTAGATTGAGCAACATTAGATTGTTTTCTAGAGAACCAAGAAACAAGCGAAGAACCCAAAAATTGGCAAGTACCCGATGTAGACTTTCTATCCAAACGGCACCCAGCAAAATCAGCATCCGAATAACCACACAAACTGAGAGTTGAAGCAGGAGAGTACCAAAGGCCAAATGCAGGAGTAAATCGAAGATACCTCATTATGCGCTTCACCGCCTGACGGTGAGAAGTCCTGGGGGACCCCTGAAAACGAGCACACATACACACAGCAAAGTGTATATCTGGCCTCGTAGCAGTCAAGTACAGTAGCGACCCAATCATGCTTCGATATTCCTTCTGATCCACGGGCTCTCCGTCCTCATTAGCATCCAAAGCAGCGCTAGTCGGCATGGGCGTAGAAATTGGCTTCGCATCATCCATCGCAAACTTCTTCAGGACATCCTTCGTGTACTTTCCCTGATGCACAAATGTACCTTCCGAAGTTTGTTTTATTTGTAAGCCAAGAAAGAAATTCAGCTCGCCCATCATAGACATCTCAAATTCTTTACTCATCACATCTGCAAACTTTTTCACAAGAGCATGAGAGGAACCAACGAAAATGACATCATCCACATAAATCTGAACTATTAAAGTGTCATTTCCTTGCCTGAGGAGAAAAAGAGTTTTATCAAATGAACCCATTTTGAACCCGTTTTTAAGCAGAAAAGTTTTCAATCTAGCATACCAAGCACGAGGTGCTTGCTTCAAACCATATAAAGCCTTTTGCAACTTAAAAACACGATCAGGAAAATTGGGATGTTCAAAACCAGGCGGTTGTTTAACATAAACTTCTTCTATAAAACCATTCAGAAAAGCACTTTTCACATCCATTTGATAAAGCTTATATCCACGTGAAGCAGCAAATGCAAGCAAAATACGAATGGCTTCTAAACGAGCAACAGGAGCAAAAGTTTCACCATAATCAATACCCTCTTTTTGAGAAAAGCCCTGAGCAACCAGCCTAGCTTTATTTCTAACAACATGACCATCTTCCCCTTGTTTGTTCTTAAAGACCCATTTAGTTCCAATTGGTTTACAAGAAGGAGGAGGATCAACCAAAACCCAAACCTGATTCCGTGCAAAATTTTCTAACTCCTCATGCATGGCATTGACCCAGTTAGAATCAAATAAAGCATGTCCAACATCTCGGGGTTCAAAAGAGGCAACAAAGGCAGTATGCGCAAAAACACAATAATTTTTATTTTTCATACCTCTGTTCCTTGTCGTGCGTTCATCCAAATTACCTATTATGTTCTTGGCAGGATGACGATTCTGAATGTGTCGTGGTGCTGTACGTTCTGAAATCGCCTCCCCCTCAACTACAGCCGATACATGATCAACAGTTGATGAAGCTGCAGGCTTTGCTGTAGATGTACGTGTCGGCGATGGTCCATCCTCCAAAGTGGTGGAGGGCGCCTGCTCAGGCTGGGCGCCAGGCTCCCCCTGCATCGCAGGCTGGGCATCATCGTCATCGTCGTTGTCACATCCATCTTCCTCTTTCTCATCCTCAAAAATATCCTGCCCGATCTCGTCATCACCTGCACACTCAAAAGCAGAAGAAAAACAAGGCATTGTCTCGTCAAAGGTGACCTCACATGTCTCATCGATGCGGTTAGTATCAAGATTAAGCACACGGTACGCTCGTCCTTGCAAGGCATACCCCAAAAATAACCCATCGGAAGAACGCGATTCAAATTTATCCAAATTTCCCTTTTTCAATATAAAACACTTGCAGCCAAAAACTCGAAAGTGGAAAACTTTGGGAGGTCGACCAAATCTCAACTCATAAGATGTTTTTCCCAGAAAAGCTCTCAGAAAAATGCGATTAGCAACATAGCAAGCGGTGTTGATAGCCTCAGCCCAAAAACATCTAGGAGTTTTATGTTCATCAAGCATTGTCCTAGCCATCTCAACAAGCATACGATTTTTACGCTCAACAACACCGTTCTGGGGAGGAACGTAAGGTGAGGAAAACTGATGATCTAAACCTTGTTCTGAACAAAAAGCTTTCATGCGAGAATTCTTAAATTCCGTACCGTTGTCACTGCGAATTGCTCTAACGGCATTATTTGACAACTCATTTTTCAGCTTCAGAACAAGATCATGAACATATGAGAAAGCCTCATCCTTAGATTCCAAAAAGAACACCCATGAATATCGAGAAAAATCGTCCACAACGACGAGCACATACCACTTCCCACCAGCAGACCGAACACGGGCTGGACCAACAGTGTCCATATGTAACAGTTCACCCGGTCGTCTCGTCATCACCTGAGTCACAGGTGCATGAGAAGCAGCAACCATTTTTCCATGTTTATAGGGAGCACAAATCAAATCCTTTTCAAACTTGAGTTTCGGTAAACCATCAATTAAATCCAATGAACTCAAACGACAAAGCAAATCAAAGCTCAAGTGGCCCAACCGACGATGCCACTTCCAAATCAGGGGGGAACCATGAGCAACTAAACAGCGAGTTTCACCAAAAGATTTAGAAAAATCAGCTTTAAAAATCCATCTAAAAGAAGAAATCTTGCAAACAAGGTTACCAGCAGAATCAAGAACACGCAAATTTCCTTTCTTAAAACGAACCTCAAAATCATCCTCAAGAAGTTGTGAAACAGACAACAAATTATAATGCAAATTCTTTACCAATGCGACGTCCTTTAACATGTATTTATCTGTTACCTTGATGCAGCCATGCGCCATTACCTTACCTTGACTGTTATCCCCAAAAGTGATGTTTTCCTTTACGCTCGTGGGGGTGAGGCTGGAGAACCATTTATCATCTCCGGTCATGTGGCGCAAACAGCCGGAGTCCATTATCCATATGTCCTCCTCGCCTCCAACCTGCAATCAACAACGAGAGCGAGGGTGAGCTAATGACTCAACACTGGGGTTAGGATAATGTAATGAAAACCAGTGCTGAGCCACTTGCTCAAAAGAAGCGTTAGCAAAATCAAAGTTCTCAAAAAAACGATGAGAACCACGAGCGGGAAAACGTGGTCTGTCATCCCGATGTTGTGCAAGAGCACGAGTACGTGAGCGAAAACCAGAAGAGCGAACAAATGGCTCACGTCTCAAAATAGGACGATCATGAGTACCACGTACAGGGTACTGCTCACATCTAAAAACACGACGATCATGAGTACCACGTGTGGGGTACTGCTCACGTCGTTCAGCACGCATCCTCCGATAACAGAACTCATAAAGATGACCATCATGACTGCAAAAATCACAATGATAAAGCTTGCGTGCAGGAGCGAAAGAAGCCTCAGCATTAGAACTAGAAGCAACAAAAATAGGCTTAGCAAAATGATCACAAGAAGAACCATTTGGCTTAGTATTTTGTACACCCTTGAAGTGTTTTGGCTTAGGCACCCAAACCTGCTTTTTAGGAGCAGATCTAGATGTCTCAACCAGCAACCCATCAGAGGTGACACCTGAACCCTTCCTAGGAGGTGGTCCAGTATATTTAGCCAAAGGTGGATTCTTCTCATCAACAGGCGGTCCACTTTTTTCACCAAAAACATGTTCAAGTCATAACCGGGACCAAAACGCTCACCCCGTTTAATTTGAGCAATAGCCATACCAATTTGAGGCTCACGAATAGAACACCAACCAAGAATAGTTCTCAAATGCTTATTTTCTTCTTCCAAATCATCAAGTTTGACCCTTAAATCATTATTTTCAACAACAAAATTAGGACAAGTTAGGCATGAAGGAAGAACCGGACAAGTGTGTTTTTCCAACTCAACAATATGTGATTTAGCAACATTTAATTCAGATCGTAAAGTTGGACAAATCAAACAAACCGGCAAATCAGGACAAATGTGTTCTTCAAAATTTTTTACCCGACATAAAGCATTATCCAAGTCAACTTTCAGAAGCGGGCAAGAAACACAAGTACCAAGCAAATTCGACCGAGAACAAAGTTCATTTAGTTCAGCATAAAGTTTATCTCGATCATCAACAATGGAAGAATACTTGGTTTGCAATTTAGAAAGCGAAATCATATGAATTGAGCATTCTTCACATTCATCAGGTTTAGCAGGATTAGATGCAGCATTTTTGAGAGTAGCTAGTTCAGCACAAGTTTTATCATAATCAGTTTTAAGTTTAGCCAACACTTTATTTTGCTTATGAACAATTTTAGTTAAATTAGCTATTCTTTGTTCTGCAGAAGTATCTACCTCATCATCAGAAGTTTCATCGTTGCTGTCGGTTGATGCATCACCCTCCAAGGCCATAGTACATATCCCACCATTGATGCCGGCGTCAGTGATGAAGCAAAGTCCGTCTGTCTTCTTCTTGGGTGTCTCATCCTCGGAATCTGAATCGCTGGAGTCTGACGAGCCACCTGAAACATACTGTCCAAGAGAAGATAACAAAACATTTGTAGCCTTAGCGACTTGCTTGTCAGAGTATTTTTGTTCGCCTTTCTTCCATTGCTTATCCTTCTTCTTCTTCCTCTCCCTGAACTTCTCCTGGCGCCTGGAGGAGTTATTGCCCTGCTCAAAAGATCTCTGCTTGTTTGGGCAATCAGCAGCAAAGTGTCCTCGCTCACCACAGTTGAAGCAGCCATCTGAACGTCTTCTATTACGCCTGTTGTCATACACACGCTTAAACTTGTTGGAGAGCAGTACAAGCTGATCATCATCTAGCACCTCCAACTCCTCATCTGCAACATGACACAAAGAAGACAAAGCAAAACTGGAAACATTTGGATTAGCATTAGTGTTAGTCTTATTTCCAGAAACCAAAGCCATTGGAACGTCAGAAGAAGAAGCAGCTGTGGGATTTTTCAATTTACGCTTAGAAACAATTTCGATCTCTTTTGATTTGAGCTTACTGTAAAGCTCATCAGTGGTGAGAGTCTCATAACCTACAGATTCAACGATCGCCTCAACTTTCATATCCCATTCATCATTAAGTAAATGTAATAATCTGAGAGCCCTAGCATGATCATCATAAGGCATATTGCTATTCATGGCCTTCATCTTATTAACAATCACTTGAAAACGTGCAAACATGTCATCAATAGACTCACTAGGCAATTGGCAAAAAGCATCAAACTCTTTTCGGTGAATCTCAAATTTTCGGTTTTTCACAGTGTTTGAGTCTTCATGATATTTTCTAAGTTTCTCCCAGATCTGATAAGCGAGATCTTCACTAGAAACCCGATCATATTTAGTTTTACAAATAGAAGCCTGTAAAATAGCAACAGCGCGATGATTTGTTTCAAGAAGCCCGATCTCAGCGGCGTCAGTCGGTTCCTCAGCTGGAATCACATATGTGGCATTTTGTGTGATTTTCCATAGCTTCAGCGACTTGCCTTTGAGATAGTTGGTCATACGTGCCTTCCAGTAATCATAATCAGTCCCATCAAAAAACGGAGCGCGAACATCAAACTTTTCATTGGTCGCCATAGCTTTCAGCACCGATTAAGGTATAGAAAACCTAAACCGGCTCTGATACCAATTGAAGGATCGAAACGGGCGACCAGAGGGGCGGTGAATGGTCGCGGAAGCCAAAAATAATTTCTAACCCTTCCCCTAAACACAAAACCTAATTAAATCACGTTTTTCAAATCTGGCCAGAACTCTATGTACCTAGTAAACCTGATGTGGACGAAAATCCGTAACTCCGATCGACCTAAAAATTTGTCAGATTAAACTAGATGAAATTATGAAACTAATCCAACTAGAATCACGTCAATCGGACTTATGGATCTTGAGATAAAAATAAAACAAGCAGACTATGTCAGATGCTGACGAGAATTGTAAAGAACCAATCGAGATGCACAAGATCAATCATTATAGATGAAATATTAAATTGAGTAATTGAACTTACAAAAGTGCATCTAGCCTCCGCCCGAACATCCTCCCTCTCTTAATCAGAGAGATCAACAAAAACCTCTCACTAGAATTCAAACCCTAGGCTAGACCGGAGAGAGGAAAACTGAACCGGGAACCCCGGGGCACGAGTACTGATCATGGGTACTGTTCACGCATGAATAGTAACTCGCCGAGAGTCCAAAACGTTCCGCTCCCTTCTCAACCCTAGGTGCCACATATTTATATCTCCAAAGGGTGGCACGACCTATTTTCACATAACCCCCTACGCTAAATAAATCCAACGTAGGGGCGTAAATTCCAATTACGTCCTCCATGGCAAATTCCGCGATCCCTCCATCTCCGCAATGTGATCCTCGCGATGTCGCCGCACGACCATCCGAAATCGTATCGCGATCGCCAGAATTTCCATCTTCGGCCAACGCACGCCGCACGAGCGTCCCGGTACGATGCATGGCTTTGTGGCTCAACTAGCGAACCCTGGATTTTGTGGCGTAATCTGGAAACCTCCCTCGACGCCCTCCCACCGTGTAGCCAGGTACAGTAGACGTACACCACACGATCGCCTGTCCCTCGAACGCAAGCCTCGATCCACCCTTCTCCGCCCCCACGGTTCTTCGGAACGACATCCTATCCTCGTTCTTCACTCGTCGCCGCATGTACCTTGTCTCCACCTGTCACCTACAACCACAACCTGCCGAGAGATACGTCACACGCACACCGTGTTGTCAATCGCTCATCACCAAGGTGCTAGCACACCGGCATCTCACTAGGCTTGGGTCACGGTGTTGGGCTAGGATAGATTACATTGGTTTATTTGGTTGGTGTTCTTTGTGGTCAGGTCTCACCTCTTTCTCAGTTCCTTTAGTTTAAGCGATTCAATGTAAAGAAACAACCCCTCATAGCCCGGCCAGGAGTGAGGAGGTGGTGGTGCTTGTAAGGGGCCGATCCTTTTCTCTCTATAATGCAATGATACGCAGATCTCCTGCGTATTCGAGAAAAAAAAAAAGAAAGTGTATGAGTTCCAAACATGAAAGTGTTCTCTCAGTCAGTTTTAGATGTTTTGCCTTGTTGGTGAAACTTCTTTTGCCATCTCTCAGGGACAATGCAATTATAATAAAAAATGTACTTATGGACATTGTACAGAGAGCAGGAAACACCAATGGTCATTTAGTCACATCTTGTTTTAAGCTACATGCTGTTCTACTTAGAGGATTCAGGATTTCACTTTCAGATAATCAGCTTCTTGTTCATACCCCTATGTTTGTAGATCTTCAGACAAATCCTTCCCCTGTTGCCTTATCGCTTCTCAAAACAATAGTCAGGCTAAAATTGGTTTCCCACGAAATTTATGATATGGTTGTTAAGATAGGAGAGTTGATGGTAACAACGCTAACTGAATCTATACAGCAGCAATGCATTCAAATTATGCTACATTTTTTTTTCTGAACTCCACTTTCTGAGAAGCACTTACAGCAACATATGGACTTTTTCCTGGCAAACTTAAGGTATGATGAATATCCATGGTTACTTAACTTTAGCGTAACATCTGCACTGTATGCTAACACTCTGGAAAATTGCAGTTATGAACATCCTTCAGGAAGAGAAGCAGTGCTTGAAATGCTCCATGACATTCTTACCAGATTTCCCCAGAGGATTATTGATGACCAGGGCCAAACTTTTTTTCAACATCTTGTAGTTGCTCTAGCGGATGAACAGCATCAGAATGTGTCTTCAATGATCCTTAGAGCTATCCAAAAGCTGTTAGGACGCATTGGTGATCAGGGAAAGAGTTACATTTTTGAGTATTCCCTTTCGTGGTACACTGGTGAAAAGAAAAGTTTGTGGAGTGCTTCAGCCCAGGTTACCATTTAGTAGCATTGCTATATTTTTGCATACACTAAAAAAAGATATATTGCACATTTAGCAGTGGACTGGGTCGGTGGTTGCAATTTTGTTTGGTATTTGGGTGTTATTGAAGTACTTTAGTCCCTATATGCTTATGTTTCAAAGTACTATTGTCTTTTTTACATCAACTAGAAGTGGTTCTTGCACTTTACAGGTTATTGGTTTACTTGTTGGCGATCACATCACATTACGAACGGGCAAGCACCTTAAAAGTATTCTGGCAGTTGTTAAGAAAATAATGGAATCATCTGTCATTGCTTCTGGAGCTATACAATTAGGCTTATCTGATGAAGCTGTCCTTCCATTGTGGAAAGCACTCATTGCCTTTGGTTTGAGCAAAACAGATTCTTGTTTCACCTAGGAAAAGAGAGAGGCTTACCACTCTGTTGCCATGATGGAGAGGTTACTTCTTCTCTTTCTGGAGTTGTATTTTGAGCAAAACATGGAGGTATGATTACCTTCGTGCACTACAACTATATCAAATTGCAGATGTATGTATTTTGTTTTTTTTTTTCTGATCTAGATCTCGCCATGTCTTTTATGTCGCCTCGCCTCATGCCTTAGTCGCTTAAACATAAGGCGATAGTCAGTCGCCACGCCTCGCTTTGATAACCTTAAGGTTGTCAAGCAATCAGATTCTTCTTTTCCAGCATCCATTTTTTTTGCAGCCATGTCTTTTTACCCATTTAATGAGATTTGTACTACTAGACTTAAGTATTCAAGGCACTTATTGACCATTTACTTATTTAGTATTGGGGTCTCAGATTTATTTGGTCTTAAACATAGTATTTGTTTCAAGCCTTGA
Organism: Miscanthus floridulus; assembly: GCF_019320115.1. NCBI lineage: Eukaryota > Viridiplantae > Streptophyta > Magnoliopsida > Poales > Poaceae > Miscanthus > Miscanthus floridulus. The sequence goes on along the minus strand of NW_027096570.1, from coordinate 24,724 downwards.
ACTGGTCATATCCCTTGCAACCTCAAGGGGGGGAGGGGGCGGCGGGGAATCCCCACCTGAATTTTATTTGTATAATTTGAACTTTGGCACTAGTCCAAGGCTACATGGTTACAAGAGAGCCGGAATTTACAAAACATCAGAAGTTTACATATTTGAATTTACTAAAACTTCTAGGAAGCTTTTTTTTTTTAACGCAAAACTTCTAGGAAGATTCACCAGTCATCAGCAATATGTCTTTGCTTTCTTGGGATTCTTGGGCGCCAAGCTCTAGCGTCTGAACAGCAGGCTTGAAGCACTTGTCTTAAGGAGAGGATCTCACTGCGAAAAATGAAAGCATTTCGACGTTTCCATAGTTGCCAACAACAGAGAGCAAAGAAGGTGCTGTACTGCGTCGCTGGAATGAGCTGAATTTTTGGGAAAGTCTGAATGTCCCTTGTCGTTGAAGTATCTGTTAGCGGCAATCCGACCTTGTCCCAGTTAGCTCTGGCGAAGGGGAAGTGCAGGATGATGTGATCCGTGTTCTCTTCATCGGCACCACAAATCTCACAGCACATATTATCAACTACTTTTTTCCTGAACAGGTTGGCTCGACTCTGAATTCTACCTTTTGATACAAGCCACATGAAGAACTGAATTCTCGGAGGCGCCGAGTTCTTCCAGATGAAGTCGGATGCCGGATCCGCAGCATGATTTGAGCAGCCTGTAGATTGATGAGGAGTCTACCTTACCGCGGCCACAGTCAAAGGGTGATTTTCTTGTGTCATTAAGGTTTAAAATAGCGGGCTATTACAAATAGCGGCATCTTTTTTTCAGAAGCTATAAAGCTATAGCACAGCTATAGCGGAGCTATGACAGATGGTTGTTTTTAAGAAAACCATACAAAATCAAGTAATTATTTCATAAAAACACAAGAATCGTGAAAATTACTGAACACAAATATGTTTTCAAGGCTTTAGGAGTCTAGGGAATATTATTTAATATGGCATTATAGTACAATTTGTGAGACTCAAGTGTTCAATTTTCTAAAAGATCAACTTAACAGCAAAAGATAAATATATAATAAGTAGATTGTCACTCTAAAAGCTAAAGTTGAAATAGTAGCGCTATTTTAAAGTCACAGCTAATCAATTTAGCGACATTAAAGCATAATATAGTGGTTATAAATGACATAGCGGAAAAATAGAAATAACGTAGCGGGAGCTCTCTCCAGAGGCTATAGTGGCACTATAGCGTTTAAATCCATGGTCATTGCCCTGAGTAAGTGTTGTCTGAGCAACGATGCAGCTGATTTGTTGTAGCTCAGATTCGGCTTGGTTGTAGAGTCTCGGCACAAAAGCATCCTCAAGGTTGGACAGCAGTGCCTCTCTGACTGAGTCATCTTTTCGTTTGCAGTGACTGAAAATAGCTGGGAAACTTTCCGCAAGGGCCTCATCCAAATGCCAAACATCATTCCAGAAAGATGTTGCAGAACCATCTTTGATGACGACAGTGGTTAGGGTTTGCAGGACATATGGATAATATTATGCAAGTTTTTTTTTGCGAATTACACAAGTACAGACGAAGACGCTCACAACATGCACGCACACTCACCCCTATGAACACATGCACGCAAACCCTACCCCTGTGAGCACCTCCGAAAGACTATGCCGACAACGAAGTCACCACAGACGCATCGCTGTCGATGGGAATGTCGCCTACCACTGAAAGCATAACGCCGTTAAATCCTGTGGAGAAAAGGAAACATGAACAGAAATTGGATGCCCCATCATGGTTGCTTGTTCAACCAAGCAGGCTATTCATAATAGTTGTTTCCTTGCTGAAACAATTGAGGACTGAACTGAGTGATACTACGGCAAATAATCTGATTGTTCAGAATCTTGCATACTCAACACATCAGTTTTGGTCTAGCATTAGTTCTGATCATGGTGCTTTCCTTGAGGGTTTTGAATTGCTTGGTTCAACAAAAGTGAAAAATATGTTTCTCCTTCGTACCACATCTTTGTTAGTTTCGTCAATCCTAAAGAAGATGGGAAGAATTGCAATGCAGACGCAGGATACACAGCTCCATTCCATCAGCTAAGTCATTTCCTTGTATTTTTCTCAGGATGGCGGCTTGCAAATTCATATGTATGTAATACTTAATTTTTCTGTCCATACGCAGATAAAGATCGTGTTCAATTGCTTCAGTATGATTCCATCAGCTCTTGGCTCTGATGAATCACTAACCTATGCTGATCACCTCTTGGCCCCATTGTATAAAGTTTCTGAAGGATTTGCTGGGAAAGTCGTTACTGGTATGTGTTAATATTCCTCTCTTGGTATTGTTCATTATTTGTTTTCAGCATATCGGAGGTGCATACATATTCAGTGTAGGCATGCTCAGTGCTTAGGGCTTGCCATCTGTCTGAGCTTATCTGAGTACCGTTTTGCTTAGAACAAGTTACGTGACCTGATTGGTTCCGAGAAATTTGTTGAAGTCTACAAGAGTGTTCGGATGGGCCTGAAACAGAAGCGGGACAGTAGAAAGCAGGCACAGAAGATTGTTGCAGCCGTGGACCCAGAACGGCATGCCAAGCCAAAGCGGCGTATGGCAGGATTGGCAACCAAGCACCGGGAACACAAGAGGCGGAAGATAATGGCAATGAAGATTGGCAGGTGGATGAGGTAGTTTGGTAGTATTAGGCTCTGCGGAATATTGGGTGGCAACGCAACGGAATCATCTAATTGTAGAGATTTTGTACTGCTAATTTTTCGTGCTAGAAGGCCGAATGGGATCCGTAATTAGCGGAGTCCGTTTCCTGGAGACCTCGAAGGCGACCAAAGTCCCGACCCCGATCTAGATCACCAACTCCGGTGAACTGGATCAGCATCGCCGGCGACCACTCGGTTACGACACCCACGCCCCGCCATCGACTCTCAGTCGACGACGGCCAACTGCATATCGACGGTTAGCCATTTCCGGCGCCGTCTACCACATACTTCCCACTAGGGGCGCACACCGTTAGGAACCCAAGTCGGGACTTGTTTTCTGTGCGCGTTGCTGTCCTGCACGCGGCAGACCTGCTGTCTCCCCGCCGATCTGTGCCATGGCCGCGATCGGAGGAGGAAAGCCGGTGAACCCGGATGCGAACATCGCTGACCTGCTGCAGAACCTAAACCTGACAACGGAAGAAGGAGATGTGGTGGCTTTCAGCGACGATGAGGAAGACGGAGAGGTCTCGGTTGTGGAATGGACTCTTGTTGGCAAGGTGCTCTCGCCGGCGACGGTACACGCCACCACGATCTTTCGTGCAATGAAGCCGGTGTGTGGTAATCCATACGGCTTAAAGATTAGAACAATTGGAGAGAAGGAAGACAATTTGTTTGTGGCGGAATCCGGCTTCCAACAAGATATGGAAAGGGCGTTGGGGGCCTCTCCATGGATGGTTGGGAAGCATGCCTATCCTGCAGCATTACGATGAACATCTCAGCACTACGGGAAACAGGGTCTTTACCGAGTGCAACTTTCTTTGCCAAGGGCTAAAAGTCGGACACTTGGCAAAGAGTTATTTTACCGAGTGCCGCACTCGGCAACGATATACACTCGGTAAAGAAGACACTCGGCAAAGGCCTTTTTTGCCGAGTGTTAGGCACTCGATAAACCCTGGCGCTCGGCAAAAAGCGACGTTAGGTAACGGCCACCGCCTGTCGTCCAGGTTTGCCGAGTGTCAGCGGGTAGGCACTCGGCAAACCACTTCTTTGCCGAGTGCCAGACCCTGACACTCGGCAAAGAATAACGGCAAACTATTTTTTTCCCCACTTTTGAACTCCAAAATTTTTCTCGAGTCCTCCTACAGTACAGGAGACTCCATGTTAAAATTTGGTACATTTTATGGCTTTTTGCTATATTTAGTTAATTTATTTCATTTAATTGAAATTTTTCGGAAAATGCAAATTTGAACTGCACGTGCATCGAATAATGAAATTTAATGATTTAAAAAATGATATTCATGGTATTGAGTGTAGTGTGAGGCCGTATCCAGGAACGGACCTGAAATTTCGAACATCTTGTTCACGAAACATGACCACGAACTTGCGGACGAATTATTTTTAAATTCTATAAAATGCAAACGAAGTCCAAAAATCATGAAACTTGTTGAGATGTCATAATATCGTATGTGGTGAATGTGATAAAAATTTGAGAAGGTTTGGTGCACGTTATCACGTATGATGCATTGGTGCATGTGAAAGCTCTAGTTTGGTTTTGGTGAATTGATGAAACCCTAAGTGCTAACCTAGTTTATCAAGTAATAATGAGATAGGTAGCACACTCCAAGTGGTGAAGCAAACGAAGATCATAGCATAATGATGATGATGCCATGATGATGATCAAGTGCTTGGACATTGGGAATGCCATGATGATGATCAAGTGCTTGGACATTGGGAAGAAGAAAGAGAAAAACAAAAAAGCTTAAGGCAAAGGTATAAATCATAGGAGCTATTTTATTTTGGTGATCAAGACACTTAGAGAGTGTGATCATATTTAGGTTTGATAGCCGTACTATTAAGAGGGGTGAAACTCGTATCGGAATGTGGTTATCAAATTGCCACTAGATGCTCTAACTCATTGCATATGCATTTAGGATCTAGTGGAATGCTAACACCCTTAAAAATGCTTATGAAAATATGCTAACATATGTGCACAAGATGATACACTTGGTGGTTGGCACATTTGAGCAAAGATGAAGAAGTTAGAGGTGAAAAGGAGTTAGTCTCGCTGGTCACTAAGTGACCGGACGCTGGTCTTAGAGGGACCGGCGCGTCCGGTCAAGTGTGGCAGCAAAGACGCTGGCATCGGTCATACGACCGGACGCTAGGTCTTGGACTGACCGGACGCTGAGGTCCAGGGTCCGATCCTATTGTCGAGCAGCGTAGAGAAATGTCATTGAGTGACCAGACGCGTCCGGTCAAAGAAAATCATTTCTGGAACCTTACTAGAAACGACCGGACACTGGAGGCTGAGCGTCCGGTCAGTTTGTGCACAGCATCCGGTCAGCTGATGACCGTTGAAATCTGACGAACAGTATTTGAAGCAGGGGGCACGTGGCATGTATCACATGACTGGACGCTGAGGGCCAACGTCCGGTCGATCGGACCGGAGCGTCCGGTCGATCGGACCGGAGCGTCCGGTCGATCGGACCGGAGCGTCTGGTCACCTCGCGTTGTGCCCAGTGAAGGAGTACAATGGCTCTATTTCATGGGGGCTTATATTTAAGCCCCATGGCCGGTTGAAGCTTACACCTTTGGCCATTTGCATTGACATAGCAACCTTGTGAGCTTAGCCAAAGCCCTCCCACTCATCTCCATCATTGATTCATCATCTTTATGAGATTGGGAGGGAATCTAAGTGCATTGCTTGAGTGTTTACATCTAGAGACACTTGGTGTTCGTGTTTCACTGCGGGATTCGCTTGTTACTCTTAGTGGTTGCCGCCACCTAGATGGCTTGGAGCAGCGAGGATCGTTGAGCGGAGAGTGGTGATTGTCTCTGGCTCCGATCATGGTGATTGTGAGGGGTTCTTGACCTTTCCCCGGCGAAGAGCCAAAAGGTACTCTAGTGGATTGCTCGTGGCTTGTGTGATCCTCATCTTGTGTTGGTTGTATGGCACCTTATTGAGGGTTTGGCATGTGAAGCCAATTAGCGCGTGAACTTCCAAGTGAGTGAATCGTCACAACGAGGACTAGCTTGCCGGTAAGCAAGTGAACCTCGGTAAAAATCATTGTGTTCATCATTGATTCCGAGGTGATTGGTCTTCATTGTGTTCATCCTTGTGATTGATTGGTTCCTTCATCTTCACGGCGGTATAACCTTCTTGATCACTCTCTTTATGTTACCGCAAACTAGTTGACAAGCTCTTTAGTGTAGCTAGTTATGAGAGCTTGGTTGGTTGGTTGGTGTGGCTCTTTAGTTAGCCTTTGAGAGCACACTAACATATAGTAGTATTATAGCTATTGTGTGAATAGATACTATCTAAACTAGAATTATAGTAGGTGGCTTGCATTTTGAGTAGACTAGCGCAACACTTGCTTCGCCTCATAATTGTCTAACCATTTTGTTAAGTATTGTTGTAGAAATTTTTATTAGGCTATTCACTCCCCTCTAGCCATTAGGACCTTTCAAGTGGTATCAGAGCCGAGGTCACTGTGATTTGAGGGCTAACAACCTTCGGTGTAAAAATGGCTCAAATTAACAACACCAAGAAGCCACCCCAATTTGAAGGCACAAATTATCCTTATTGAAAGTCAAAGATGACCACACATATCAAGTCAATCAATAGAAAAGTGTGGAAGGTAGTGGAAACCAAAATTGAGATTGGTGATCTGGAGAATCCCATCGCCGCCGAAGAAGTGCTTCTCCAAAACAATGACATTGCTCTAAGTGCCATTCATGATGCAATTGATGAGAGAATATTTGAGCAAATCAAGAATATTGAGATGGCTCATGAGGCTTGGAAGAAGTTGGAAGAATCATTTGAGGGCACTCAAGCCATGAAGGGTGCAAAGGCATACATCCTCAAAGAGAAGTTTGCAAGCTTCAAGATGAAGGAGGATGAGAGTGTGCTGGAGATGTTCCATAGGCTTCAAGTGCTTGTCAATGATCTAAAAGCACTTGGTGAAGAGGTGAAGGACAAGAACTTCTCACACAAGTTCTTGAGATGTTTGCCTTCATGATTTGGTACATTGGTCATCATTCTAGTGAGAAGCGGTTTGGACACTATGACACCAAACCAAGTATTGGGGGATATAATGACCGATGATACATATAGAGATGAAGATGAGAAGGAAGAAAAGAGAGAGAAGAAAGATGAAAAGAAGGATGACAAGAAGAAGAGCGTGGTATTCAAGGCCACATCATCCAAAGGCAAAGCCAAGCAAGAAACATTAAGTGAAGATGATAACTCATGGGATAATAATGATGATGAGAAGATGGATCTTTTTTTCAAGAAATTTGGCAAGTTTATGGTGAAGAAGGGCTACCATGCTAGGAGGAAGAAGTCTTCATCCAAGAACAAAGAAGAGTCAAGAAGGTGCTTCAAGTGTGGAAGCAAAAATCATCTTGTTGCTCAATGTCCACACAATAGCAACAATGATGATGACAACAAGAAGAACAAGAAGGAAAAGAAAGAGAAGAATGACAAGATGGCCTTCAAGAAAAAGAAGGGTGGTTCATATGTAGTCACTTGGAATAGTGATGCTTCCTCAAGTGATGATGATGATAGTGATGATGTCAAGACTACCAAGAAGAAGGCTCTTGCAAGCATTGCAATCAATGAGAAGCCTTCTCTCTTCGAATCTTCATCATGCTTCATGGCTAAGGCCACTAAGGTACAAACTAATGATGATGAAAGCGATGAAGAACATGTTGATGAAAATGAAAATAACCATGATAGTGATAGTGATGATGATGAACCCACCAAAGATGAATTATTTGACATGCTAGAAGATGCTAGAGAACACTTTGACATCAAGAGAAGGGAATGCAAAAGCTTGCATAAGGAACTTAAAGCCCTTAAACAAGCCTTTGATGAGCTCAATGCATCTCATGAGAGGCAAGAGGAAGCCCATGAGAAGCTTGGCAAGGCTCACAAAAAGCTTGAAAAGGCTCATTCCTCTTTGTTTGATGAGCAAAATAAAAAGAAGCATGTTGAAACTTGCAATGTAGGTTTAACTTGTGATATAATTGATGAATCATTATCTATGCCTATCATTGTTGCTCCCACTAACCCTTCTTGTAGTACTTCCACCTCCACCTCATCTAGTAGTGATGGTCTCACTTGTGATGCCTCACTAGTGGTTGAGAATGAGAACCTCAAGAACGAGGTCAAATAGCTCACTCACACCTTAGCTAAGGCTTATGATGGTGAGGACCGCTTGCTTATATGCTTGGGTAGCCAAAGAGCTTCTTTCTACAAAGAGGAATTGGGCTACACCCCCAAGAAAGGCAAGGTGGCCTTTGCTCCTCACAAAACTAGTTTTATGAAGAACAATGGTCGATTTTGCACTAGTTACAAGCAAATTAGTCATAAAGAGCATGAATACAAAAACAAGAGCAAAAATGCTAATGTATCCTCCATAAAGTTTAATTCATGCTATATGCTTACTAAGGGTACAAATGGTGTGAAGGCTAAATTCATTGGTAAACCATGGATGGGCTCAAAGAAGAAAGCCATTTGGATACTAAAGAGCGTAGTAACTAACCTTCAAGGACCCAAGCAAGTTTGGATACCTAAAAAGATTTGATCTTCTTTTGTAGGTCAATTACAAAGCCGGAGGAATGCATTGGGTTCTTGATAGTGGGTGCACTCAATACATGACCGATGATGCAAGAATGTTCAACTCAATCAACACCAATGCCAATGATGGTTATGATAGTATCACATTTGGTGATAATAGCAAAGGCAAGGTCAAAGGGCTTGGTAAGATTACAATATCCAATGACATGAGCATATCCAATGTGTTGCTAGTAGAGAGCTTGAACTTCAATTTGCTATCTGTGGCTCAATTGTGTGATCTTGGATTCAAATACATATTTGGGGTAGATGATGTAGAAATCATAAGTGTAGATGGCTCTAACTTGATCTTAAAAGGCTTTAGATATGAGAATCTATACTTGGTTGATTTCAATGCTAGTGAAGCTAGATTATCTACATGCTTGTTCACTAAATCTAGCATGGGTTGGTTATGGCATAGAAGGCTTGGTCATGTTGGAATGAAATAATTGAATAGATTGGTTAAGCATGACTTAGTTAAAGGCTTGAAAGATGTTGTGTTTGAAAAGGATAAGCTTTGTAGCTCTTGTCAAGCTGGTAAATAAATTGGAAACACCCATCCTAAGAAAAGCAAGATGAGCACTAGTAAAGCATTTGAGTTATTGCACATGGATTTGTTTGGGCCAACACAATACACTAGTATCGGTGGAAACAAATATGGCTTTGTGATAGTGGATGACTATACTAGATACACATGGGTATTCTTTCTAGTGGACAAAAGTGATGTATTTGCAACTTTCAAATCATTTGTCAAAGGCATTCACAATGAGTTTGAAACAACCATCAAGAGAGTTAGAAGTGACAATGGTAGTGAGTTCAAGAACACTAGAATTGATGAGTTATGTGATGAATTTGGAATTAGACATCAATTCTCGGCCAAGTACATACCTCAATCAAATGGCCTTGTTGAGAGGAAGAATAGAACACTCATTGATATGGCAAGGTCTATGCTTAGTGAGTACAATGTGAGTCAATCTTTTTGGACCGAAGCTATCAACATGGCTTGCTATTGTAGCAACCGCCTCTATTGTCACCGATTGAAAGAGAAGACACCATATGAGCTCTTGAATGGTAGAAAGCCCAACATTGCATATTTTTAGGTCTTTGATTGCAAATGCTATATCTTGAAGAAAGACACAAGATTGGGCAAGTTTGACAAGAAATATGATGAAGGATTCCTACTTGGATACTCAACCACTAGCAAAGCATATAAAGTTTGGAATTTGGAAAGTGGTACTCTTGAGGAAGTTCATGATGTTGAATTTGATGAAACAAAGGGTTCACAAGTAGAGAATGAGAACTTGGAAGATGTTAGAGGCATTCAACTTTCAAATGCCATGAAGAACATGGATGTTGATGAATTGAGGCCTAGGCAAGTGAATGATGAAGAAGATTATCAAGTGCAAGTGCTCTCTAACTCAAATATGCAAGATGATACAACTCAAGCTAGTACAAGTGGATCTCATGATAATAAACAAGATCAAGTGGCTAGTACATCATATCAACCCAATGATCAAGCAAGTGCAAGCAATCAAGTTCCAATCCTTCAACCAACCAATGTTGCAAGGGATCATCCATTGGACACTATCATTGGTGATATTTCTCAAGGTATTCAAACAAGGTCAAGATTGGCTTCATTTTGTGAGCATTTCTCATTTGTGTCATCCATTGAACCAAAGAAGATAGATGAAGTATTGAAGGATGTTGATTGGGTGAATGCTATGCATGAAGAATTGAATAACTTCACAAGAAATCAAGTATGGGAGTTGGTAGAAAGACCAAAGGGACACAATGTGATTGGAACCAAATGGGTCTTTAGAAATAAGCAAGATCAAGATGCGATAGTAGTAAGGAACAAAGCAAGATTGGTAGTACAAGGCTATACACAAGTTGAAGGTCTTGACTTTGGAGAAACTTATGCCCCAGTTGCTAGATTGGAAGCAATAAGAATCTTGTTAGCCTATGCTTGTACCTATAACATCAAGCTCTATCAAATGGATGTTACGAGTGCATTTCTTAATGGTTACATCAATGAAGAAGTATATGTTGAGCAACCTCCTGATTTTGAAAATGACAAGAAGCCCAACCATGTGTACAAGTTGAAGAAGGTATTGTATGGCTTGAAGCAAGCACCTAGAGCATGGTATGAGAGATTGAGGGACTTTCTATTCTCTAAAGGGTTCACAATGGGCAAGGTTGACACCACTCTTTTCATTATAAAGATTGGAAAAGACTTGTTTGTGTTGCAAATCTATGTTGATGACATCATATTTGGATCAACCAATCAAGATTTTTGTGATGAGTTTGGAAAATGATGGCTAATGAATTTGAGATGTCCATGATTGGAGAGTTGAGTTACTTCCTTGGTCTTCAAATCAAGCAATTGAAGAATGGTACTTTTGTGAGTCAAGGCAAGTATATTAAGGACATGATCAAGAAGTTTGGCATGAGTGATAGCAAAGTCATTAGCACACCAATGGGAACAAATGGCAACTTGGATAGTGATGCAAGTGGAAATATGGTGGATCAAAAATTATATCGGTCTATAATTGGAAGCCTACTCTATGTGACCGCATCAAGGCCGGATGTCATGTTTAGTGTATGCATGTGTGCAAGATTTCAAGCCTCACCAAGAGAAAGCCATTTGAAGGATATAAAGAGAATATTGAGGTACTTGAAGCATACACCAAATGTTGGTTTGTGGTATCCCAAAGGAGCAAAGTTTGAGTTAGTTGGTTACTCTGACTCAGATTATGCGAGATGCAAGGTTGAAAGGAAGAGCACCTCGGGCACATGTCAATTGTTGGGAAGATCACTTGTTTTATGGTCATTAAAGAAGCAAAATAGTGTTGCATTATCAACCACCGAAGCCGAATACATATCCGCCGGTAGTTGTTGTGCACAATTACTTTGGATGAAGGCCACTTTGAGTGACTTTGGAATCAAGTTCAAGAAAGTGCCATTGCTATGTGACAATGAGAGTGAATCAAATTGACCAACAATCCGGTTCAACATGCAAGAACAAAGCACATTAATGTCCGCCACCATTTCATAAGAGATCACCAACAAAAAGGGGACATTTGCATTGAGAGTGTAGGCACTGAAGATCAATTTGCCAATATATTCATCAAGCCATTGGATGAGAAAAGGTTTTGCAAGCTAAGGAATGAGTTGAACATATTGAATTTCTCAAATAAGTGTTGATGCACCCCCCCACTTATATGACACGCCTCTCCTTCGAGCAATCCAAGGTAAAAGTTGATTGGCATGACATACATCCTTGCTAAGGACATGGTTAGTGCATCTAGTCACATTTTCAATTTTTATTAGGACCTTTCAAGTGGTTCCATTTTATTAGGCTCATTCATGTAAATTAAATGAATTTGATGTCTATATGGTATCACTATTGCTTCTATGCTTGATTTGATCTAGCGGTAGCATATGACATGCTTGTGGGCTTGTAAACCTAGTGTTTAATCTAGAAAATGAGCTCTAAGTGTTTAACTCAACATGGTACAAGATAACCCTTACTTGGAGGTGTGAAGAAGCTTGTCCTTGAATCAAACCGAGTTAGATGTCTTTGGCAAATGATCTAGATTGGACTAAATTTGGAAAAATGATCCTCACCCCATTGATTGACATTGATAATCTCTACCTATCTATATTTTAAACCCTTGTGGTCATTGATGACAAAGGGGAAGAAATAGTGCACAAAGATAGTGAAAAGACAACACAAAAGGGAAGAGAAACAAAGATATAAGTAATAGGGGGAGAATTTAACATAAGGGGAGAAATATGACAAAGAAAAGGGATCAATTAAAATTTTGAGCACACAAATAGGGGAAGCAAGCTCATGAACTTGTATAGTGTATTTGAATGTGCATTTCATATGTTTGCTTGCATGGCATAAGTTTTAAATTTCAATATCCATGCTTGTGTGGTGTATGCTAGTTGTAAGATTGAATGATGAAATGAAATCATTAGATAACTTTCATTTCCAAGTAAGTGTTTACAAGTGGTATCTTTTCAAAGTATTGTTTCCAAGTGGTATAGAGCTAACCACGGTGCTAAGGATGGTATAATGGTGCACTCCGATAGGTATCACGCTTTAAAGGTCCATCTTTTATACCTTAGCATCATTTGGTAGACATTGTCTCCTATATTTCCTATCTAAGCATATGTGCAAGCTTCAATCCAAACTCTTAGCACATATGTAGGGGGAGCAATTGCTACCATTTGGGGTTCATAAAAATTGTCCATATTCTTTTACACGTGGTAAATATGCTTGAACAAGCAACATGGATTCAATTGAATTTTAATTCATATCTTTGTAAAAGGGTTGTCATCAATTACCAAAAAGGGGAAGATTGAAAGCTATAGTTTGGTTTTGGTGAATTGATGAAACCCTAAGTGCTAACCTAGTTTATCAAGTGATAATGAGATAGGTAGCACACTCTAAGTGGTGAAGCAAACGAAGATCATAACATAATGATGATGATGCCATGATGATGATCAAGTGCTTGGACATTGGGAAGAAGAAAGAGAAAAACAAAAAAGCTCAAGGCAAAGGTATAAACCATATGAGCTACTTTGTTTTGGTGATCAAGACACTTAGAGAGTGTGATCACATTTAGGTTTGATAGTCGTACTATTAAGAGGGGTGAAACTCGTATCGGAATGCAGTTATCAAAGTGCCACTAGATGCTCTAACTCATTGCATATGCATTTAGGATCTAGTGGAATGCTAACACCCTTGAAAATGCTTGTGAAAATATGCTAACACATGTGCACAAGGTGATACACTTAGTGGTTGGCACATTTGAGCAAGGGTGAAGAAGTTAGAGGTGAAAAGGAGTTAGTCTCGCTGGTCACTAAGTGACCGGATGCTGGTCTCAGAGGGATCGACGCGTCCGATCAAGTGTGACAACAAAGACACTAGCGTCAGTCATACGACTGGACACTAGGTCTTAGACTGACCGAACGCTGAGGTCCAGGGTCCGGTCCTATTGTCGGGCAGCGCAGAGAAATGTCACTGAGTGACCGGACGCTAGAAGGGTCCAGTCAAGCATGACCGGACGCGTTCGGTCAAAGAAAATAATTTCTAGAACCTTACTAGAAACGACCGGACGCTGGAGGCTGAGTGTCCGGTCAGTTTGTGCGTAGCGTCCGGTCAGCTAATGACCATTGAAATCTGACGAACAGTATTTGAAGCAGGGGACACATGGCGTGTATCATGTGACCAGACGCTGAGGGCCAGCGTCCGGTCGATCGGACCGGAGCGTCCGGTCACCCCGCGTTGTGCCCAGTGAAGGGGTACAACGGCTCTATTTTGTGAGGGCTTCTATTTAAGCCCCATGGCCAGTTGAAGCTTACACCTTTGGCTATTTGCATTGACATAGCAACCTTGTGAGCTTAGCCAAAGCTCTCCCACTCATCTCCATCATTGATTCATCATCTTTGTGAGATTGAAAGAGAATCCAAGTGCATTGCTTGAGTGTTTGCATCTAGAGGCACTTGGTGTTCGTGTTTCGTTGCGGGATTCGCTTGTTACTCTTGGTGGTTGCCGCCACCTAGATGGCTTGGAGCAGCGAGGATCGTTGAGCGGAGAGTGGTGATTGTCTTTGGCTCCGATCGTGGTGATTGTGAGGGGTTCTTGACCTTTCCCCGATGGAGAGCCAAAAGGTACTCTAGTGGATTGCTCGTGGCTTATGTGATCCTCATCTTGTGTTGGTTGTGTGGCACTCTATTGAGGGTTTCGCGTGTGAAGCCAATTAGCATATGAACCTCTAAGTGAGTGAATCGCCACAATGAGGACTAGCTTGCCGGCAAGCAAGTGAACCTCAGTAAAAATCATTGTGTTCATCATTGATTCCGAGGTGATTGGTCTTCACTGTGTTCATCCTTGTGATTGATTGGTTCCTTCATCTACACGGCGGTATAACCTTCTTGATCAGTCTCTTTACGTTACCGTAAACTAGTTGACAAGCTCTTTAGTGTAGCTAGTTATGAGAGCTTGCTTGCTTGGTTGATGTGGCTCTTTAGTTAGCCTTTGAGAGCACACTAACATAGAGTAGTATCATAGCTATTGTGTGAATAGATACTATCTAAACTAGAATTGTGGTAGGTGGCTTACATTTTGAGTAGACTAGCGCAACACTTGCTTCGCCTCATAATTGTCTAACCATTTTGTTAAGTGTTGTTGTAGAAATTTTTATTAGGCTATTCACCCCCTCTAGCCATTAGGACCTTTCAGCATGTTAGATGACTTTCACCAATGATAGTTCGATGAGGGACGTGAGAAGGAGGAGATGGAGGCAGCCGCACAGGCGTTCTACGACATGATGGACTCAGCACAGAAACCCCTTCATGATCAGTCAATGGTGTCTCAGCTGGATGCCATTGGACGCTTAATGGGGTTGAAGTCCGAGTTAAATTTGAGTCGAGAAGGCTTCGATAAGATGTTGGCTGTGAATGGCACCCTGCTTCCGGAGGGCCACATTCTGCCAAAGAGCATGTACGAGCCACATTCGGCAGACGGACGAGGAGGAGGGGCCGCACGAGGACGACGAGGCGGCAAGCACGGGTTTCGCTTCCTCCGACTCCTCTTCGAGTGTCTACTTGTGAGGTCCCGCGAGCCTCTCACAGGTTCCGCTTCCTCACCAACGCCCAGTGATTCGCCCCGAAGGGTAAAAGTAAGTAACTTTATATGTTATCATCACTACTTCATATGATATGATGAAAAAAAAACTAATAATTTTTCTTAATCACTTGTGCAGGAACTGGGTGGTTGTGTCGGGTGGTAGCGCATGGCTAGTCAACGGCATCCTGGGTCTTCTATGCAGGCAACACTTCTCCGGCATTGTCACGTACGCATCGAAGACGGAGCCAGCCTACTTGTTTGACCATTACGCCGCCGCCCTCGATGCGGAGTACCCCAACAAGGCGGTGCGGGTGAAGGTAGAGTTTTGGGTAAGTCTCCCTCGCACAACATTGCTCAATATGTCGCATACATTGGACTTTTCTTGAAATAATGAATGAATACATTACTTTTGTATGCAGACTTATTACAGATGCGAGGAGGAATTTGAGGCCAGGGCGGAGCAGGTGACTACCAAAGCCTGTAAAAAACTCGTCACCGACATGCATCACGAGGTGCGCATCTAGGCCATCGTAACCTACTACGGGTCGAAGCTTGGAGAGAGAAAAACCAAGAAAGACGCAAGAGAGATGCAGCTGATCCGAGAGCAGTACCTTGAGGTAAATGAAGAACATCAATATTGATTCGTTTTGAGATTAAGTTGGTTTAATTTGATCTTCTTATATGTCCAGTACTTGATGACGTGTAGATGATTCTCTGGTGGTGTCAAGCATATCCCGAGTGCTGGGCGATAATGGTGGAGAGGTGGTTAACGGAGGAGTACCTCAAGATGCACAGGGATGCCCGGGACCATCGTTTGCAGATGCAAGGTCCAGCACACCATCAAGGCAGCCGCAGCCTCGCTGAATACAAACAAGCATGGGTACGCGAATTCATTTATCTATTGTGACGCTCAGTTCTGCCTGATTTCTAATCATCGTGCTATCTTTCTCGCAGTCGGCGTCACATAGTGGCCAGGCTTGCTCGGACTTCCAGGCATGGTGTATGGCCCACAAGGGCAAGGCGACGTCCGACATCTCCTTCAACCTAGAGGACCCGCCCGAGGCATACACGAACCCGAGCGTCCACTCCCGCATCAGTGAGTACACTGAGGTGGCAAGGTCGCTCCATGGGCTAGACCACGATCCGAGCACCTAGGACTTCGATGGAGAGACCGTCATGAGGGCGGGGCAAGGCAAGAAGCATGGGCGGTTCTGGCTTGGCGACGGCGTCATCGACATGACCTCTACTCCCTCTCTCTCCCAGATCTGAGCACGGAGCACGAGCGAGAGCCCGGCCATTCGCACACGGCCGACCGCTGCACAGCATCGGGTCGACGTACTCAAGGTTATTCCTGTTTTACTCATCATACATTGATCTTTAAACACCTTAATTAGCTTTGCATTACTAAAATATTGGAGTGAAATATTGCAGGCCCGGCTGGAACAAGAAATGAGGCAACGTTAGGAGTTGGAGGCCGGGCAGTAGAGGATGGCGGCCCAGCTGGAGGCCGAGCGGGCCGAGCGATAGGCCCAAACGCAGAGGCTGATGGACATTACGGAGTTCCTACAAGGGCTTGGGCAACGTGTGGGCTTCTCTCTGCCAGCTGGGTTGTTGGTTCTACCTCCGCCTCCGCGTCCTGCAGCTGCAGCTACTCTTGTGAGTATGAAAGTTTTTTTACTTTCGCTTGTGCTTTGCTTGTATGGCCTCTACCTTCTTAGATTAGCTATCCAAATAATCTTGTCTTACATGCAATCTTTTCTCCTTTGTGCAGTCTTCATCTGACGGTGGTTCGAATAATCCACCTTATGCACCTCCGAATGATGGAGCTGAGCTTTCACCATAGTCGCAGTGGTCGAGATGAGTGCACGTTGTATTTTTTTCATTTGTTGTTCACTTGGTGATGGACTTGTGATGCACTTGTGGACTTGTGATGGACTTGTAGATTTATTTGGATGGACTTGAGCACTTATTATTATATATGTGATATATATTGTGATGGATGTGATATGTGTGGATGGATATGTGGATGGATGAGATATATATGTGATGGATGAGATATATATGTGATAAATGAGATATATATGTGATGGATGAGATATATATGTGATATATGTTTGTATGAATTTATATGTCATGATGGAATGTAAAAAAAATAAAAATTACCGGTTTTGGGTCACTTTGCCGAGTGTTGCACTCGGCAAAGGACTCCGTTGCCGAGTGTCATGGTCACAGCACTCGGCAAAGCTGAAAAAATGGACGCTCGGAAAACCATTTTTCCAGCTTTGCCGAGTGTCATGACCATGGTACTCGGCAAAGAATTTTTTTTAAAAAAAATTCAAACTTTGCCGAGTGCCGGCCAGAGAGCACTCGGCAAAGAATTTTTTTAAAAAAAAAATCAAACTTTGCCGAGCGCCGACCAAGGGGCACTCGGCAAAGAATTTTTAGAAAAAAAAATATCTTTGCCAAGGGCCGGATAGAGGGCACTCGGCAAAGAATTTTTTTAAAAAAAAATCTTTGTCGAGTGCCTACAGGGTTGGCACTCGGCAAAGCGACCGTCAACGGAGCCGATGCCGTGATGATCGCTTTTCTTTGCCGAATGCCCCCGGGGCTCTCGACAAAGCCTTTGCCGAGTGCCCGATAAAAGACACTCGACAAATAGGGCTTTGCCGATCAATTTTTTACCGTGTGTTCTTTGCCGAGTGCCGCACTCGACAGAGGCTTTGCCAAGTATAATTTAGCCTTTGCCGAGTACCTCAGGCACTCGGCAAAGAACCTGAATGCAGTAGTGCAGGCCATCGGAAATCAGGTTCGACCGTATGGACATCTGGGTACGGATTCTAAACCTTCTTTAGGATGGATGAACCGACACCGAGGTGAGAGAGCCATGGGCCTGATCGGAGAGGTGAAGAAGATGGATGTTGATAAAGACGGAAAGGCGAGGGCCCTTTCCTTCGTGCACGGGTTGCCATTGAGGTGGCGAAAGCTTTGCGATGGGGAGTCCTTCTGAAAACGAGGAAGGATGGCAACCCGGAACGGTTTGACATACAGTATGAAAAGCTGCCTTTCTACTGTATGTCTTGTGGTGTCATGGGACACTCAGAACTGGAGTGCGAGAAGCCTGCTGCTCGCAATGATTTAGGCAAACTGCCTTATGATTTGAAGCTGAGAGCCCCGGAGACTAAAAATAAGAAAATTCTGAGCTTTCCGGAAGCAGCAGCGGAGTCCTTTGGCAGTGGCACGTCGGCTGGCTCCAAACAGTCGCGTGGATCTGTGCCAAAGTCGGACGACAACCAATCTCAGGTCTCAAAGAAAGGTGCGGATCAAGAAGAAGGCGAAAAGTCATCTCGCCTATGAAGACGACCGTGCCTGAGAAAGGTAGAGGGAGTAAGAGGGAGTAAGATGGCGGCTTCAGACATAAACCGTTAGTTATTCCAAGCCCAGGATGGCAAGGGAAAGAATAAGGCACGTAAGAGGAAGTCTAATGTTTCAGAACCCTCTCTTACGCGGACCTCAACTTGCCGGTCATCGACACGACAGCCCTAGTCCCTTTGGGATTGGTGACGTCGAGAGTCCAGCAGCTGGCTAAGGGCGTGGAAGGAGAATCATCTTCTGAGGAACTATCTAAGAAACAGAGACGTTTCTCAAACCAAACAAATGCAGGATCGGCGGCGGCTGCAGAAAGCAGCCCGCTCGGGGCACAATGAAACTGTTGAGTTTGAACTGCTGGGGCTTGGGGCGGCCCGAGACAGTTCAAGAAATCTGTAGCATCCTTCAGATGCATCGCCCGCTAGTGGTGTTTCTGTCAGAAACAAGGTTTTTCAGCAATAATGTGGATGGCCTGAGAAGAGATCTCGGCTTTCCTAATGGTGTTGGGGTTGGCAGCTTCGGCCGGGGGGGAGGTTTGGCGCTCCTCTGGTCGCACGATGTTTGTGTGAGGCTGGAATCTTATGACAAACTTCACATAGATGTGGCGGTGGTGGATCCAGCATCTGGTGTTGATCTGTGGCGCTTCACCGGCTTCTATGGCGAGGCTCGGCGAGAAAACAGACACTGTAGCTGGGAACTCATGCATTTCTTAAGCACCCAGAGTTTTGCCCTGTGGATTTGCGCGGGAGATTTCAATGAAATTCTGGATGCTCGGGAACAGTTTGGCGGGGTAACAAGACCTGAACGACAGATGGATGGTTTCCGAGATGCTGTGAATGAGTGCGGATTCACGGATCTTGGATTCTTTGGGTTGCCCTATACTTGGGACAACCGACAACAAGGAGATCAGAACATCAAGGTTAGGTTCGACCGTGCGCTTGCTAACCAAGCTTTCACTGACATGTTCAGTTCAGGGATATCAAGGTGTGGCATGTGCAGACAACCGAATCTGATCATTGTTGTTTGATCATTGAATGTTGCCGGAATAGAAAGGGACGACGGCGACGAAACTTCAGATATGAAAACATGTGGCGCCGAGATCCCTCCTATTTGCGCTCGGTGGAGGACTCTTGGGGAGATGCAGGTGCCGTCCAGGACCTGGGACAATTGCAATCGGTGCTGGGACGGATGCAGTTCTCTTTTCAGGAGTGGGAGAATTCTGTGTTTGGCTCGGTCAAGAAGGACCTTGCGAGACTACGCCGTGAGCTAGAGGATGTGCGGCGACGATCTCTATACGTTGGCCCTTCCCAGCAAGAGAGACGAATTATGACCAGAATTTCCGAGCTGCTGGCCAGGGAGGAAACCATGGAGAAGCAGCGCTCACGAATTTCTTGGCTCAAGGAAGGTGATCGGAACACTAAGCTCTTCCAGGCCAAAGCTAAAGAGAGAACCAAGGCCAATCAAATTGTTGGCCTGCGGTCACCAGCAGGTGCGCTGGTCACAGAACAAGGGGGGCTGGAGAACATGGCTGCTGAGTTCTATAGGGACTTGTTCACGGCACAGGAGGTGTCGTATCCAGATGAGGTCCTATCCCATGTACCGCAGCGTGTTACGGCTGAAATGAATGAATCTTTGGAGTCACCTTTCACAACTCAGGAAGTTGAACGTGCTCTTTTTATGATGGGTGCCAACAAGTCACTGGGGCCTGACGGTTTTACAGCAGGTTTCTACCAGGCGCATTGGGGGACTGTTGGCCAAAGTGTTACAAATGCAGTGCTTGATTTCCTAAATGGTGGGCAGCTACCTGAAGGTATCAACCAAACGACTCTTGTGCTAATCCCGAAGGTTAAGCATCCTCAGGATCTAAAGAATTTTAGGCCAATATCGCTGTGCAACGTCATTTATAAGATCTGCTCCAAAATTCTTGCTAATAGACTTCGGGTTTTCCTAGATGAGATCATTTCTCCAGAGCAGAGTGCCTTTGTTCCGGGGCGGCTCAGAGTGCCTTTGTTCCGGGGCGGCTGATCATGGATAATGTGCTTGTTGCTTATGAGTGTACGCATTACCTCAAGAGGAAGAAAGGAAAAACCGGGGCGTGTGCAATTAAATTGGATATGGCGAAAGCATACGACCGGGTGGAATGGAACTATTTGCAGGGGATCATGCTTCGGTTGGGCTTTGCGGATAGCTTTGTGCACACCGTTATGAGATGTGTTACATCAGTCGCCTTCTCAGTACGGGTGAATGGTAATCTTTCAAGGCCTTTTAGACCGTTTAGGGGAATTCGTCAAGGTGACCCGATATCCCCTTATTTATTTTTGAGTGAAATACACCGACGGCCCTTTAACTTGTCGGCCTGTGCCAATCCGGTCCACGAACTTGCAAACATGAAAAATGAGCCCCTGAACTTGCCAAGTTGTTCACCGCAAGTCCACTTCCCATCCGGCGTGGCCTCCAAGTGACGTGGCAGCACCAGCGTGGCGGACGAAGCACGTGAGCCACACGTTTCAATGTATGCCCCTCACGTCAGGGTCGCCCCCTACCTCCCGCTCCGCACGGGACGAACGCCGTCACCGGCAGTGCTTGGACCATGCCTGGCCACGCCCTTCTCCCGCGTCCCCTGCACGACCGAGCACGCCGCGCGGACCGTTTCTACGCGTCGCAGCCCCTCGCTCCGAGCCGCTCGTCCCGTAGCGCCGAGTCAGAGATCCGCCATTGTCGGCATGGAGCCGGGCTCCTTGACCGGCCTTTCCTCTCCTCCTGCGGTCTCTCTCTCCCTCTAAAATGGTGCCCAGAGTGTCGTGTGAGCACTCCGCACTCACTCCGCTTCTCCTCGTGCTCCCTCTCTCGCTCTACAGGCGCCGCCACCGTCGATCTCCTCCTTTGCCGCTTTCCAGCAGACGCGAGCTTGTCGACGAGCATCGGGGCGTGCTAAGGCACCCTCCAGTGCTCCCGCGCTCTTCCTCTCCCTCTCTGCGTGTCACTCTGTCTCGCCGGAGCAGCGCCGCCGTGGCCGAGCCGCCTCGCCGCACGTACCGCCGCCTCCAGGCGTCCTCCGCCGCGGGGAATGTCCTAGGCGAGTTCGCCTCGTCACACTCTCCACCCCCGTGTAACCCGCACAGGCGCTAGAGCTCCACAGCGCCACCTCGCCGAGCTCGCCTTTGCTGGCCATGGGCGCCGCCGCGTCTCGCGCCTCCCGGTCCACCAAACAGTGTGGACGCAGCGCCACCCCGCCGTGTTCGGTATTGAAACGTGCGGCTCACGTGCTTCGTCCGTCACGCTGGCGCTGCCACATCGTCTGGAGTCCGCACCGGATGGGAAATGGACCTGCGGTGAACAACTTGACAAATTCAGGGGCCCATTTTCCGCGTTTGCAAGTTCGTGGACCGGACTGACACAGGCCGACAAGTTAAAGGGCGCCAGTGTATTTCACTTTTTATTCTTACTATGCTCAGAAGGACTTTCTTGTCTCCTCAAAGCAGTCGGACCAGTTCATCTGTCGAGAGGAGTTCGGGTGGGCGTCCATGCACATGCACCATGGATTTCACACCTTCTGTTCGTGGATGACTGTATTGTTTTTTCAGAAGCTTCCAGAAGAGGAGCTGACAGCTGAGAGGCTACAAGATATCCTAAACAGCTATAGTAGAGGATCGGGCCAGTTAGTAAACAAAGACAAGTCAGCAGTATTTTTCAGCTCTAATTGTGATAATGATATCAAGCAAGAGATGAGAACAGTACTGCAGATTGAGAAAGAAGCTTTAGCGGAGAAATATTTGGGCCTTCCAACTGCGTTGGGGCGGTCCTCAAAGGAGACCTTTGAATATATGCCGAACAAACTTAGAGGCCTAGTGGGGGCCTGGAGTGGGCGTGAAGCCAGTTGCGCTGGGAGGGAGGTCTTGCTGAAATCAGTTGCACAGGCAGTACCTACCTACCCGATGAGTTGCTTCCTAGTTCCGAAAGATACCTGTCGAAAAATGAGAACGGTGATTTCGAACTACTGGTAGGGCAGCTCGGTGGATAGTAGACATATACATTGGCAGCGTTGGGAGCTTTTAACAAGGCCGAAGATGCAGGGGGGAATTGGTTTTCGGGACCTAAAGCTTTTCAATCTGGCAATGTTGGGAAAACAAGGATGGAGATTGCTTGAGAATCCGGAATCATTGTGTGCAAGGGTTCTTAAGGGGAGGTATTACCACGATGCAGACTTCCTGACAGCCACTCGCAAGAGGCACGCAAGTCACACTTGGCGTGCAATCATGGCAGGGAGGGATGTCTTGCAGCAAGGACTAGTGCGAAGAATTGGTGATGGCAGTACAACGAATATTTGGAGAGACAGGTGGATACCGAATCATTTTGGTGGACGGCCGATCACTGTGCCGGAAAATCCACAGGTGACTACTGTATCCGATCTGATAACAGCGAGTGGCGCCTGGAATGAGCACCTGATCAAACAAGTGTTCTTCGATGTTGATGCCCATGCCATTCTGAGTACGCCGATTAGAGGCTCTGGAGATGATACTTGGGCCTGGGAACCAGAACGCCATGGCATGTACACGGTTCGATCGGCGTATTGTAAACTGTACGCTGACCAGAACCAGCAAGTAGATGGACGGGCAACCTCATCTGATGAGAAGACCTGGAAGCGAATATGGAGTATGTGTGTCACTCCGAAGGTACAGGTATTTTGGTGGCGGGTAGTCAATGGCTTCCTACCGACGAAAGGTGTACTGCATAGGAGACACAATGAACCTATTCCAAACTGTGAGGTATGTGGTGCAGAAGAAGAATCAATCAAGCATGTGTTGATGGACTGCACTATTGCCAAGAGTTTTTGGTATGAAGTAAAGAAGATGACTGGTGTTAAAATGCCAAAACTGCATCCAGTTACTTGGGCACATGACCTAGTTGATCCGGCTCTGTGTTCTTTGAAGGATGCAGCTACCATCTTATGTGGAATGTGGTCGCTATGGATGACAAGAAACAAGCGGCGACATGGTGAAGCAGTATGCCCAGTACAGGTTATGGTGCGATGGGTTAAGGACATGGCTTTCGATCTCTGGAAAATTGCTCATCCACCTAAAATCCAGAGACTGACTCCAACAGTTTGTCAACAATAGAGGAAGCCAGAACCTGGATGGATCAAATGTAATGTGGATGCATCTTTCCATGACGGTGATCGTACAGGAGCAACAGGAGTGGTTCTCCGTGATCATGATGGACGAGCGTGCGGGGCTTCGGCCAGATGGTATGAGCACTCTCTGAATGCCCTGGCAACTGAAGCAATGGCGTGTCGTGATGGCATGCAGTTTGCACGGGGAAGAGGGGTGCGGAAGCTACTGATGGAGACTGACTGTCAAGTTCTGGTGAACCTGTGGGAGAACAGCGCGATGCAAAGATCGGAGATAGATCCTTTTATGCACCAAATGGCGGAACTAAGCCGGAGCTTTGAGTTTTTCAGCTTATGCTTTGTTACTAGAAAATGTAATAGGTTAGCTCATGAGTGTGCTAAATTGGTTTCTCATTGCAATACGGTGGATGAGTGGCTGTTAGCTCCACCAGGCCTACGAGTTATCATTGATGATGATTGTAACCTTGCTCACGGCTAATATAAAGCTCCGGTTAATCTAAAAAAAAGAAGTTCTGGCATAAAACTAAGTTTCTGTTTAATAAGTAGATAGAAAACTTTGTTTTATATACGCTGTGTCACTAACTTTCGACTAGCCAACCTAATTTGGTTGTTGAGTTTTGCCGAATCTAAATCTACCTAATATATATAACTAATATTATAGAACAAAAAATTCTGCCTATTTCGAAATCAACTACCGGAGACCGGCACTTTGCCGAGTGCCGGAATCTTTACCGAGTGTATTTTATCGGGCACTCGGCAAAGACGGCTTTGCCGAGTGTTTTTTTTGGCACTCGGCAAAGATGGCTTTGCCAAGTGTTTTTTTTGGCACTCGGCAAAGATGTATTTTGTCGAGTGCCATTTTTCGGCACTCGGCAAAATGCGTCTTTGCCGAGTGCCTTTTTTCTGGCACTCAGCAAAGATGTATTTTGCCGAGTGCCGTTTTCTGGCACTCGGCAAAATACGTCTTTGCCGAGTGCCTTTTTTTTGGCACTCGGCAAAGAGGTATTTTGCTGTGTGCATTTTTGTTGGCCCTCGGCAAATTATTTTTTCAAAACAATTTT
Organism: Miscanthus floridulus; assembly: GCF_019320115.1. Classification (NCBI taxonomy): domain Eukaryota; kingdom Viridiplantae; phylum Streptophyta; class Magnoliopsida; order Poales; family Poaceae; genus Miscanthus; species Miscanthus floridulus. The sequence continues at coordinate 221 of NW_027096570.1, read as the reverse complement.
TGAGGCCCGAAATGAATTCAAATGAAAAACTTTTCAACTACAAAGTTGCATAACTTCTCAAGATCTACAAAGTTTATTTTGGTCATTTCTTCGTTTGGCAAAACGACAATAACATTATTCATAAAATCTACATCTCTCATATGTCTCATATTAGTTTCATGAAAGTAGAAGAGAGATATATAAGATTTGTGAATAATGTTACAAATGACCAAAATAAACTT
>NW_027096569.1:0-40000 GCF_019320115.1 Miscanthus floridulus | reverse complement strand
TGTAGATCTTGAGAAGTTATGAAATTTTGTAGTTGGCAACATTTTGATTTGAAATCATCTTGTCATGCAAAAACGGCGTTTGAATTTGAAAATTTTAAAATTTGAATTTTTCAAAAGATCTCGGTTGGAAAAACTTCCTAAACGAAAATTGTAGATCTCCAAAAGTTATAAAACTATGTAGTTGACAAATTTTTGATTTGAAATCATCTTATCATGCAAAACTACGTTTGAATCTCTTAAATTTAAAATTCGAAATTTTCAAACGACCTCAGATGAAAAAACTTCCTAAATGAAAATTGTAGATCTCAAAAAGTTATGAAACTTTGTAGTTGACCACTTTTTGATTTGAATTCGTTTAGGGCCTCAAACAAGCAATTTACTGTCGGTTTAGTATAATATATGAGGATAGATAACGGAATTTAGACACAAGTGACAGTGTAGTGCAGTGGTAGAGCAGCAGACACGCGAGGGAGAGGTCGTGAATTCGTGAGTTCGAATCCCACCGGCCGCGTTAGCCGCAGATTTTGCACAAAAAATGCAGTGACTTCGATGGCCGGTGGCGCTGGACGGACGGGCGCTGGCCGGTGGCGGCCTTCCACGAAAAAAAAAATTGTTATTATTTTTAGGTTTTTTTCGTATTTTCATTTTGCCGAGTGTAAATCTTTGCCGAGTGCTTTTCCGGCACTCGGCAAAGGCTTTGCCGAGTGTCCGATAAAAAGCACTCGACAAAGGCTTCTTTGCCGATTAATTCTTTGCCGAGTGCCCTTTGCCGAATGTATTTCAGGTTTTGCCGAGTGCCGCAGATACTCAGCAAAGTGCCAGTTCCCCTAACGACTTTTGCTGACCCATTGGGGCTCCACCAGCATGGACGACAGGATCGAACCAAATCGAACACAAATTTCTTACCGTCTGACACATGGACTTCGCAGCGCGAGAGCCCAATCCCGCATGACCAGGAGTTCCAATCCTAAAAGAAAAACTACCAATCTTAAAAGAAAATCAACGAAATACAAGAAAATTAAAGTCGGTGTTCATCGGCCGTGCTCGATCCAAACACAGCATTGGTATTATTATTCAACTTAATTACACATATATTTCACCAGCACCCAGAGATTACTAAAACTTATTTAATTAATCTAGACACGGAACATGAAACGTTCCTAGCAGCAGCAGCAACTACTCCTCGTCGTCGTCGCGCCGGCCTTCTTCATCCGCCGCCGATGATTCCGGCGCCGGTGTCAGAAGTAGCGGGCTTCCGGCTTCCTGCGGTAGGCCTCCTTGTATCGTCTCTGGCGTCGTCGATGCCGTGCTCGGCGAGGCCTCGGATGTTGGGACCCTGTAGTTCTGCGCCATGTTCGCGCCCACCACCGTGCCAAGCAGGAAAGGGAACAGCCGTCGCACCAGGCAAAACATGCTGCTTTCTTGTTAGCTCTGCTAGTTCCGCTGCTCTCGGCTTTCTTGTTAGCTCTCCTAGTTCTTTTGGGATTGGTAACTCCAGATAATTCTGGTGGCATGATGAGCGCAAATCTTTCTGGGGTAATTGTGAGGCATGGATACATGGTGTTCACACACGTCGCCGGAAGCGCCCGATACACTAGACATGCCGACAAGGTCTCTTGAGATCTGATATATTGATAGGTTCAGATTATGTGTCGTCAATCAGCTTTCAAACCACCTCCCATATATATATATATATATATATATATATATATATATATATATATATATATATATATATATATATATATATATATATATATATATATAGCTACAAAATAAGTTATTCTGTAGCCACTTCCATTTACTATAATTTTATATACTAATTTACTATAATGTCAATACATATTTACGATAGTTGGGTTACTATAACACATGGGGATATTTACCATAACGTTATATTAAACCACTTAGTAAGGAGTTACTATAATCTCGTAAATTAACATAGTAATTATCATAACTCAAAGTGGCTACAGAATAAGTTATTCTGTAGCCAGCTACAGGATAGTAGTTCTATATATATATATATATATATATATATATATATAGGGAGAGGCTATTCAGTAGCCGGCTACAAAATAAGTTATTCTGTAGCCACCTCTATTTACTATAATTTTATATACTAATTTACCGTAATGTCAATACATATTTACGATAGTTGGGTTACTATAACACATAGGGATATTTACCATAACATTATATAGAACCACTTAGTAAGGAGTTACTATAATCTCGTAAATTAACATAGTAATTATCGTAACTCAAAGTGGCTACAGAATAAGTTATTCTGTAGCCAGCTACAGGATAGTAGTTCTATATATATATATATATATATATATATATATATATATATATATATATATATATATATATATATATATATATATATATATATATATATATATATATATATATATAGGGAGAGGCTATTCAGTAGCCGGCTACAAAATAAGTTATTCTGTAGCCACCTCCATTTGCTATAATTTTATACACTAATTTACGATAATGTCAATACATATTTACGATAGTTGGGTTACTATAACACACGGGGATATTTACCATAACGTTATAGTAAACCACTTAGTAAATTAACATAGTAATTATCGTAACTCAAAGTGGCTACAGAATAAGTTATTTTGTAGCCAGCTACAGGATAGTAGTTCTATATATATATATATATATATATATATATATATATATATATATATATATAGGGTGGCTGGTCTTCTCTAAAACAAAGACCCTCGCTGAAAAGCCATGGCTGAAAGTATTGTTCGTTGATTCGTTGTGAGTGAAAAATATTATTCCTTCGCTAAAACAGTAAAATTCATAAAACAAGCTATCAGGGCCAAAGTCTGGACCGAATCTGATATGCAACCGTGCGAGCATGCAAATATTGCACGTTCCTTGGACTTGACCACGTAATAGATCTGTTTTTTTTTTTCTTTCTTCTGTTAAAAATAGCAACGCCTTTCGTCCAACCTCCGTGGTGCGCGCGCGCCCTTTGCGTTCGTTGCCCCATCCGGTCTTTCTTTCTTTAGCAGTTCCGATGCCGTTCGGTCCCGCCTAATAGAATCGGAGATTTTCATGATCCTTCAATCACCGTCCACAAGATAGCCTCTTTCCTTTCATCGATAATCACCTCGTATAACTTGACGAGTCCGCATTCCATGGCGACGGACATGCACACAGCGCACGTTCGCGTATTCAGGCGGTGTGTCGTCGATGGAGCTGTTCCTGCACAAGTTCTCTCCTGACGTGTAACATCGCAAGTTCGCTGCTGACGACCATGGCATGGCCTTCAGGTCGTCCCTGCTGCAAGTGGCGAACCTGCTGACCACCTGGCGTCACGGGTCACGGCGGGGCGCGGCCGCAAAATCTTCCATGGTCCTGGGCGGCCCCGCGTCAACCGTCGTGAGCAACGCAGAGGGGGTCTCGGATCCGCCGCTCCGGTACCCTGCCGCGTGGGATGCGAGCGCGCCTCCGGCGACCTGCGCCGAGCGTGGTGAGGGCGGGTCGGTGAAAATGCACCGGTGAAACTGATACAACCGAGCATCGACATAGTCTGCTACATCCTTCCTGAAAATCTCAAACAGTACTGTACAAAATTACTAACGAGACTTTTAAAGTTTCCTTTCGATGATGGATTTTCATGTGACCTGTGGAGGATTCAGGTCTCTTGGAATACGTAAGTCAAACATTACCGTCTTTGAACACTCATTTTAGAAAACCCTTATAGTTTTACACTCCATGAATTATATATTATGAAAATATTTTTAGTGAATCTATATATTTTTTAGAATCGATGGTCAAAGATATAAATATTTGACTTAGGACAAATCTCATACGACATGTAAATAAAAACACGTAAGGAGTATTGTTGTAGGGCAATGAAAGTACTGGCTTATCTATTTTTTTGAACAAAAAGGTTTATTTAATCTATGAATGCGGAGTTTTCTAGTTTCAAAATTTAACACTACAAGTTTGGCTATGGGAAACGTTGTATCATGATTTGCATCTTAAGGCATGGCATTACTCCCTCCGTTTTAGAAAAAAGCATTTTTAACTTCAACCAAATATGTAGAGAATATTAATATTTATGGTACATATTAGTGTCATTAGATTAACCAGTGAATATTTTTTTTATAATAAACTTTTTTGAAGATACAAACATTGCTACTATTTTCTATAAACCTAGTTAAATTTAAGAAAGTTTGACTAGCACGAAAACCCTACGTTACACTCTTTTTGAGGCCAATGGAGTCAAGTTTCTTTGACCAAATTTGGCCTCGTTCTACTTTTTCTTTGCTTCTCTTTGTTTTCTGAAGAAAAACAACATTATATTAATTTAATTGTTTTGTTACAAATTATGGCCTAGATGATTCCTAGAGGCTCCTAACACCAAAGTAGTCCACTGAACTAATCGGCTAGCCTAGCTGCCTTATTTCCCAACATGAGAAGACCTGCCTAGTGAGGGAATAACTGTAGTCAGGCAAAGTTATCAGGTCACGTATAGTATTACATAAACTATATTTCAATAAAATAAATTATTCTTTTAAAATAGTTTTTTTTTCCTTCAATTGGGTTAGGGGGCACGAGGCCCACTGTTTCCAATGCCTCTTGTGAGTTGGGTCTGCCCACCTCCCGCTGCTCCACCGCACAGTTCTACTGAATGGAATGCAGTCACACTACTAACCGGTCCACTTGACGTCACCCGCGCCGGCAATAGCGCCGCTCTTCCCTCGCCGGTGCTGATGGTGCTGCCGCCTCCACCCGCTGGACCAATAGTGGCAGGTCTAGGATAAAAATAGAAAATTTACATGTAGCGAACTTTGTACTACTAATTTATATGACAAAGCAATTATATAGATAAAATAAGGGATAATTGGTCCGTTCGCTTCGCTGGAAAAACAAACTGAAACACTGTTCCGGCTGATTTGTTGGGAGAGAAAACACTATTCCGACTGAAAAGACAAACCGAAAAGTACGGATTATAAGACAAGCGAACGTGACCAATATGACCCAAATAAGGATACACTTATATATAGCCATAATGATGTCAATCTCATAAAAGATGTTTCGATTATTCTAAAGATGGATTTTTCAGGTATAAATCATAATTTTTCATAAACATAACTGAAAAATATAACAAAACATTTGGATGATTAGTAACGGTGAATAAACATTCTAATTGAAGACTGAACATTTGTGCAGCAGTAGCAGAAGCTATTCCGGCACTTGGACCCGATAACCCAACATCATGCTAAAGTATCTCTTCGAGGCCCCAGCTATAAATCAACACGTTTCCAAGGTCTCAGTCGCCTAAATCATGGCTTTCTGTTTTTCTGTTCAGGTGACGCGGTTCTTCTTCTTCATCAATCCATGTGGCATCAAACCTGTCTATTGGGTTCTATTTCATTCGGATATACGATCCATTACAAGCTAGACCTGGTTACACGCTTCGAACCCGGAAGAATGGTTCGGTTAATTGTTAATGGTTCCCGTGCCAACACAAATCAAATTCTGTCTTTGTAGTCTGACTATGAAGCAATTATAATTTGTTAATTGTCTTTGTGTCAACACATATTAAATTTTTGTCCGTATATGCCTATATAAAAAAAAATTAATTTGTTAATTGTATTTGTGTGAACACAGTTTTTTTTATTGTCCTTATCTGACTATAGAAATAATTATTAATTATTAATTATCTTTGTGCCAGCATAAATTTGATATTTGTCCTTTCTCAACTATATAAACAAATTGTAATTTGTTTGTCTCTGTGTCGATACATATAGATTCTTGTCATTGTTGGACTATACAAAGAATTGTCATTTGTTAATTGATTTTGTGATTGCTTGTTTGTATGTGTTTTCTGTGTTGGTGAAAGAGGTAAAGCCCAATTTAATCTGAAAATGGGTCCATATTTATTCACCCGACATCCAACAAGCTTGTGAACAAAGACCAATGCAAATAGATTGTAGCCATTGGATGTTAATCTAGGGGCTGCTAGCTGTCGCATAAAAATAAGTTATATTTTAGGCAACTGAAATATAGCATATCCCATAAATCAAAGAATGGTGTATCTCAATGTATCAAACATTCCGGTAATCGGAAATGCTGTGGGTAGGGCATCTGTTGGTCCAAACGCTTTGCGTTGGTGGGCCTCGACGACCTCGGCATGCAGCACCGAGAACGCACCGCCGTGCCCGCACCGCTGCAGCGTGCCAAATCACGACAGCGCCGCCACGCCTGCATGCTCTGTAACACCCTAGGTGTTAGGCTTGCATAATTTAACTTGCATTGCATGAGCATAAACATCAAGCATTCATATATAAGCTATTACATGTGAAACGTACAATTGAAACATGTGAAACATGTCTTGTTATTTTATGTTTCCCTATGTGTATGCTTATGATCATAGTGTGAATAAGTGCAGGTGGTTGATGTTGGTCACTAAAGCACCATAGCTACACTTAGGATGACTAATGGAACAATGTTCATGTAGATCACTTTATCTAATTAAGCTCCTAAGTGATGATATGCTTGTTGACCTAGGAAGTATTATATGTAACAAATGTATGAAATGCTTGTGTGACCTTAGGAATACCTTAAACATGTTTAGAATGTCACTATGAACAACTTTGGTATTCATGACTAAGGCTAGTTTGGTCTCTAAGTCATAGTTATAGTGTAAGTCACTATTTGAAAGTGGTATGTTTGACCTAGGTTGAACTATATCATAGGAGAGTTTGCATGGTAGTGCACCCTTAAGCAAAGTTGTAGTACTTGATTAGTGTAACAACTTTTATTTTTGGGTAATAGGCTAGTTTAGCTCCTAACATGCTTGAATGTGGCTCACAAGAATCAACATTTCACTTATTTTGGAACTTGGAAAATTTTCTAAGTCATTTTGAGCTGATAGTGTTGACGTGCCTGACTTTGGGACGATTTAACTTGTTCACCGTTGTGAATTAGACCTAGATGATTTAAGCAATGTTGTAGCCCGTACATAGCTCTACAAATTTGGTTTTAACATCGTGCACAAATTCGCCGTGGATCGATAGCTTTAGCACCTCCATTTTGCTCTGTCAGTCGCTTGATCGGGCCCTAATGGCCGCGTCGTCGCGTGTCGTGGTGGCCGACCGAGCGCAACATCTGGTCGCTGCGTGGCCACCGCTGGCTGGCATCGGGCCTTGGCCGCAACGCACTGGTACACGTTAACTGAGAACCCGCGTGTCTCCTTTCACTCACTCTCTCCCTCTCCACTGCCCTCTCTCGCTCCTGCCGTGGAGAACCAAGCGTCGCCGAGCAACCGCGTAGCTCCATCGTCGCCTAGTGCTCGCTCCACCGCGCCATTGCCGCCTCCGTCTTGCAGTTAGCTTCGTCGTGTTCCCCTCTACCTCCTCGATACATTAGCAGTGCCAGACGAGCTATGGTGAGGGCAAAATCGTCGTTCTCATCCTCACCGGAAAGCTTGGCTTCCATGGCCACATTCACGGTGAGCTCGCCGCTGTTAGGCTCCGTCGCGCATTCCTTCGCATTATTTGCGTTAGAGCTTGGTCAGGGTGTAGTCTAGCTTGTAGCATGACCTCACTGCGAATGGTTGCCTCACCGGTGTAGAACACGGCGACCAGCACCGTTGCGCTCTCACCGCTGCACCCCCGCGCATGTGGACACCCTCGTCGGTGCTTCCACCTGAACCCTAGATAGTCTAGATAGGTCCACGTCATCACCACGAAGCTCTTGCGCTCCTTGCCTGGACTTGCCGTGGCTAGAGACGGACAGCGCACCTCCACGCAACACCGCCGTGCCACCATGGCCGATGACGAGCATGCTTCGTTGCATATGCGCTGCCACCACGGGTACCAGTCGACGCGGGTTAGTGAGTAGATCACGTAGGTGGGGTCGGTTTCACCGGAGTGCTCGCCGTCGGTGAGATAGAGCCGGTCAAACCGCCGTGCCCTATTTTGGATCACTGACGGGTGGGGTTCGCTGACTCGTGGGTCACTTCTGTCAGCGACTGCAGTTAGGGTTTAGTGTTATTTATTTTCTAGTTTTTTTAGCTAACTTTAGAAAATCAAATCTAGAGCTAGGAATGTCCAATTTTGTTGAACCAAATTTTGTTGGGTTTCTTATGAAGTGTAGTATTTGATAAAATACGAGATGCCCTGTTTCTGGTACTTTTCTAGGTGAATAAAATATAGCTAGATAAGTGCTTTTGAATGTTACAATTTTGTAAAATGTGTAACTTGAGCTAGGAATGTGATAAAATTGTGATTCTAATTTTTCTGGTCTTGTGTTGATATGCTATAGCTAGGAAAAATAATAAAGTTTCAGTAAACTTGATTGAAGTAGGGTCTTTCTATTTATCTATTAATAAATGGTGTTTTCTGAGGAAAATAATAGGGATAAAAATAAGTAACATATTGCCATGCAAATTTTTGTACAGTATTATGACACTAGTAGGAAGCTAAGAAAAATAAATAATCTATTGTTTGACACTTTTCTATAGGGTTAACTATTTTTACTAAAATAAACCTTGCTAGCTTGTCATTTTTGTAGAGAACGTTATACATGTCCAAATGGTATGAAATTTTCATAGTATTTTATTGTGAGCACTAGAAAGCTACTGTAATGTTATAAGAATTTATTGTGCGCATTTGGTATATGTTTATTATTTCCCCTAATTATCTAATTAAATTAATAGAGGCATTTAAATAAATAAATTGTGCTTGACCATGAAGTTTTCTATGGTGCTTGTGATGCATATGAACTGTTGATATTAATAGTAAGGCTTAGAAGCAATTGGTTGTATGCAATTAATTAATTATTGCTCTATAATTCAAATAAATGGTTGCATGTATAGTTTCGGTTGAGTGGATAATGTTATGTTGATAATGGTCTTTTCGATAAAACTTGTTAATAACAAAGTTGTAGATAACTTACTAATCTACCTTGTGTAAAATTTTCATGGTCATAGGCCTTAGGGTTTAAAAGTTTTGGCTGTTAGAAGTTTGCTGTCCAAAATATTTGTTCTCGAGATAGATTCGATTACTGAATTATTTGACCCAGATAACTGTTGAATCACCTTGAGGGTATTAAAAGAAAGTTATAGACAATTTCATAATCTTTCCAAAATGTCCACAACCATATTGTTTTGATGTATATAACTCCAGTTAGGGTCAAAACAAGTAGCTGATGTCTTATAGTCCATAAAATAATTTACCGAAGTGTTTGCTTAAGTAATAGAGAAGAGATATGCACCTACTCAGTATAATATGATGCACTTATTATTAGCTTACTACCATGCTATTGAAAATGCTTACGAGGATGCATTCATCACATTTTATCATACTATACGTGCTAGCACATATGCATTCGAGATATCTTATGCCATGCTCATGCATATAGGATCGACTGAGGAGATAACGTTGTTGGAATTCAACGAAGAAGATGAAGGGGGTCAGCAGGAGACTCCTCAAGCCTGTAGCTCTAGGAGAAGAGGTGCAGACTCCCAAAGAGCTCCCTGAGTGTCCAGATCACCAACCCACCTCTTTCCTCAAAGGCAAGCCCCAGAGCATTCTAAGTCTCACATTGTTCTACAAAATACTACTTGAGTCATTTATGTTTGATGCATTAGGTTATAAGAGTTGACTAGAAATACTTGATGCATGGAACTACCTTGTCTAGATATATAGACCTTTAACCCTATGTAGGTCTAGGATCGAATATATGCTTAGCCATGCTTAGACCGGTAGAAGTCGGGTGATTCCCTGTCACCTGCGAGATATAGGTGGATACCGAAGCACGGTTGGCTATATTTGCTATCGTGGAAAAGAACCATAGGGTAATGTAAATGGAGGCTACACAGAGTCTATATGTAGGTTGACTCATGTGATTATGTCTATGCCGATTAAGGACCATACCATTGTTGGCCCTTCTGACAAGATTGAACGCATGCCTATCACTTAGCTAGCCGGATACTTCGTTCCGACCACTGAAGCCGAGTAGCTCAACTCAGGTTGAGCCCCGTTCTATAAAAGTGTGCACTCTGGATTATAGTAAGGATATGTGGGGAGCCAGCCTTGAGCCCAAGGGCAGGATAGTCCTGATCATCCTGGCAGCTGGTTGTCCCTGATTGTGTGGCGCTGGTCGAACCCGCGAAATGTGTACCTGAGTTGTACCAAAGGTGACCTAAGGTGACCATTGATCTGGTCTGCCTGGTTTGTGTTAGGAATAAATTTCCAGCTGGTTGAAATCGATTCGAATCGCCGTCTCTCCCGGATAGTGAGAAACTTGACTAGTCCCAACATCGTAGTAATTGTATTATAAAATGTGATGGTTTGGATAAATATGGAATTACTACACCTGCTATGGTTACTATGGTGTGCTCTTAAAGGATATACCACATGTTTGGCACGGGATAGATGCTAATCTAGAGATGAATAGCTATAATTAACTTGATGACCAAAGTATAATTGTATAACTGAGTTAATCGCTTTTATGCAAAAAGTTGTCAAGCTACCTCCACTTATAAAGCCTTGCATAATTCTTGGAGTCAATTTATTTTTGGTTTATGACGAGTAAGTCTAGCTGAGTACCTTCTCGTACTCAAGGTTTTATTCTCATTGTTGTAGATGGTACAGTCTATCATGGCTATTGCAAGAACTACTTCTATCCCGCCGTGGATGAGGGAGTGAGCCTTGGGCAGGCATCTTTAATAATCCTTCTTATATGCTTTTGTGGATTGTGATCATGAGTTGGCACTATATTTGAACTAAGTTGGCAAATGCTAGTTTCGAACTTTAATTTGCTTCTGATACTATCTATCGAACTTGGTTTGTAATAACCTTATTTCGTACTCTGATGAATGAACTATATCTATGAACTTTATGTAACATGTGATATGTATGTTGAATCATGTACGATTTTGGTTGTATGTGAATCGTTAATCGAGACACATCGTGGTACTCGATGGACTACCGGGTTTATATGGACTCAAGTATGATAGTGCGACCGCTTGTGGGCTACCATTGTACTTATGCTCTTATAAATTGGTTGGTTCTGCGACAGCTGGCATCAGAGCAAGATTCAACATTAATTGCCACATGTGTATTTAAAACAAAGGTTTTTGTTTTCCAAAATAGTTTTTAGCAACTAATAGCTATATAAATAGGTATTTAAAACCTAGAGTTGAAATCTAAAGTGTGCCAGTGATCACTTCCTTTATGCCTAATTAAGGAACTTTAGGTGGCTAATTTAAGTACTAACAGTGGGGTTTTTTACTTTTGTCATCCATACGGCGTGCTATTGTATGGATGCCATTTACTTGAGTGGTAATGTATGGATCAAATGCCTCTACGCTAGGTAAGAAGGTAAGTTGATGAGTGGCATGACCGTAAGATGGGATCGTGCGGTCGGAGAGAGCTAGCTTTGATACGGCTGTGCATGCATGCTTGCATGTGTGTATGGTGCGTATTTAATTGTGGGTAATAAATTATCATCGGATAGCTTTGATATAGAAAGTATATGTATGGGTATACTTATATGGAAGTATTTAGTCGCAAGCTAGAGCCCAGATTTACATTCTGCATATATAATTGTGGGGTTGGGCTAAAATGAAATTTTTGTGCAGGTACCCTAACAGCGAAACGTATAGCCTGACTAGCTATGCTATATATGAGAGAACGTATATATGCCACCGTGTATGTCGTTAGAAATAATTTTTCCTAAGTTTATAAGGACATACGGAATGTGCATGCATCCTAATAAATAATTATTTAATACTTGCATTGTTCCTCCCCTTATAGATCTCTTACTCGGTTATGTAACTCTTATCCATTATGACTTTGTCTCATGAGAATTGCACATGTTGTTGGTATAGATGGTAGCACCAGCTAGAAGTGAGAGTTTCCTGTTGATGTTTCGAACTCCTACTCTGCTTTGGAGAGTCTTGCACTATGTAGGGTATTATGAACCGCTCCTCTATTACTAGAATGAAGTATACCTAGAGGGACAACCATGGTATGAAGTACTGGCTGACCATACCAGCTCGTACCCAAGCACCCTTCTGGTAGGAATGGAAGGCAGAATCTGAAGGAAGAACACCTTGGGAGGCTGCCCATGTAGTAGCCTTTGAGGTACTAAGTCAGATTTGTTAGTAGCACAGGGATGAGCTTACCGACAGTGCCGCTGGTACTTTTCCTCGAGTGGATCTGTCCACAACCGTGTGGGCACATCGCAACCGCAATGCGTTGATCCGAGATCGAGATGAGTGGGCAGACAGTTCTAGTCCTACCATGAGCGCCATGTTTGTAGTAATGAAGATGTTCTACACTCGTCAGGACACCAGGGACTTTTGGCAAGGATTCCTATACTACTTGCATGGATAAGCTCATAAGAGCCAAAGCTACACATCGTAAGCTCAAGAAGCATGTGCACAAGCACAAAAAGGTAGCAAGTGAGGCTCGATGGGAAACTAATCATGCATATGTAGTTTTGGGAAATCTCCACACCCAAATAGAGCAAGTTGATTAGTAGAGAGTTGCCACCCAAGAGGCAAGAGCGGATGATCAAGCAATGTTAGCAGGACTGCGGGAGCAGCTGGAGGCCACCCATGCTGAGGCATTCACAGCTACATGCTAGTAGATTCCTAGCAAACAACCGTGTAGCTATGGCAGAAGCAGAATGAAACAGGACCCACACCATGAGCATCTAGCAGGACCGTGTCAAGATGGACTTGCACCAGTAGCTTGCACAGACCCAGAGATGTTAGTTGAAGATGATGGCTAGGGATGAGGAAGAAGTGGAGCTAGAGAATGAGGATGATCCTATCTCCGACCTCGACAGCGATCATAATGAAGATTAGAATCGCCTAGTGACTAGTTAAAAGTGTTAGATGTGATCTTAGGCATGAGTTGGATGAGCGATCATGGTGTTCTCAGTGACACTAGCACTCGGACCATTATGTTGAGAGAACCCAAGGGAGGTAATGCTTTTCTAGTACCACTCTCCCAAAATTTTGAACTCCAAAACTTGTCTTGTGCTATCCAAGCCACTACCCTTTGTATGTACTCCTAGACGAGTTACCTAGTTTACCACCTGATAGGGATGTGGAGTTTAAGATTGAGTTAGTACCAGGTACGTCACCTATCTCTAGGAGACCCTATAGGATGCCACCAAATGAGTTAGCTGAACTTAAAATTCAGGTACAAGAACTATTGGACAAAGGTCTCATTCAACCTAGTTCATCTCCATGGGGATGTCCAGCATTGTTTGTAAAGAAGAAGGACAAGTCTTTGAGAATGTGTGTGGATTATAGGCCACTTAATGCCGTGACCATTAAAAATAAGTATCCTTTGCCTCATATCGATATCTTGTTCGATTAGTTGGCAAAAGCAAAGGTATTCTCCAAGATTGACTTGAGGTCAAGCTATCATCAGATTAAGACCAGGCCAGAAGATATACCTAAAACCGCTCTCTCCACTAGGTATGGCTTATATGAGTATTTAGTCATGTCTTTTGGACTAACGAATGCTCCTACCTACTTCATGTACTTGATGAATTTGGTATTCATGCCCGAGCTCGACAAGTTCGTGGTCATGTTTATCGATGATATCTTGATTTATTCGGAGAATGAGGCAAATCATGCTAGAGGATCTCAGAATTGTTCTGTCCAGATTGAGGGAACATAAGTTATATGCCAAGTTTAGCAAATATGAATTTTAGTTAAGCAAAGTACCTTTCTTGGGTCATATCTTATCTAGAGATGGAATATCTGTAGACCCATCTAAAGTACAAGAGGTCATGGATTGGAAGGCCTCCGACTTCGGTTTCATGAAGTTAGGAGTTTTCTAGAGGTTAGCAGGTTATTATCGTTGTTTCATTCTAGATTTCTCTAAGATAGCTAAACCCATGACTAGACTCCTTCAGAAAGATAAAAAGTTCAGTTGGACACCAGAGTGTGAAGTAGCTTTTTACACCCTAAGGACTCTATTAACTACTAGCTCCTATTTTAGCATAACCCAACATTGAAAAGCCTTTCGATGTGTTCTGTGATGCATCGGGTATAGGTTTAGGGTGTGTGCTCATGCAAGAAGGAAGAGTTATTGCCTATGCTTCTAGATAGTTGAGAAAACATGAAGTCAATTACCCTATGCATGATTTATAGCTTGCAGCAGTTGTTCATGCGTTAAAGATATAGAGACATTATTTGTTGGGCAACGTATGTCACATATATACTGATCACAAAAATCTCAAATATATCTTCACTCAACCTGAGCTGAATATGAGATAGCAAAGATGGTTAGAGCTGATCAAAGACTACAATTTGGAAGTGCACTACCATCCAGGAAAAGCCAATGTTGTAGCAGATGCACTTAGTCGGAAATCTCATTGCAACACTTTGGAAGCATTGTTGGAGGATGGATTTAATTTGTTACATCCTGTTGTGCTATACAATATTACTATCAGTTGTTCACTTGAGAGTAAAATCATAGAACTATAGAAGATAGATGTAGGTATATTTCACATCAAGAGAAAGATGCAAGAGCAAGAAACCAAGTATTTCAGATTAGATGAAAGAGGTGTGCTATGATTTGGGGACCGACTTGTGGTACCGAAAGACCGTGAGCTTAGAAATCAAATTTTAGATGAAGCTCATTCGCCCAAGTTGTCTATCCACCCAGGTAGTAGCAAAATGTATCAAGATTTGAAAACCCATTTTTGGTGGACCAAGATGAAGAAAGAGATCGCTGCCTATGTCGCTAGGTGTGATAATTGCAGTAGAGTAAAGGCTATTCATTTGAAATCTGCTAGACTACTTCAGCCTTTGCTTATTCCAGGTTGGAAATGGGAAGAAATGAGTATGGACTTTATTACAGGCCTTCCGATGACACAGCAAGGTCATGATTTCATATGGGTCATTGTAGATCGTCTCACCAAGTCAGCACATTTTATACCGGTTAAAACAACGGATTGCACAGGGAAGTACGCTGAACTGTATGTTTCTCAGATCGTGAGGCTACATAGAATACCCAGGACTATAATCTCATATTGAGGACCACAGTTTATAGCTCGTTTCTAGGAACACTTGCGCCAAGCCTTGGGGACTAAACTAATCAGAAGTTCAGCATACGATCCACAAACTTCTAGACAAACTGAGTGAGTAAACCAGATCTTAGAAGATTTGCTGAGAGCTTGTGTTATATCTTCCAAGGGTTCATAGGAAAAATGGCTACCTTTAGCCGAGTTCTTCTACAACAACAGTTATCAAGCAAGCATCAAGGTGGCTCCGTTTGAAGCCTTGTACGATAGGAAATGTAGAACTCCTTTGAAATGGATTGAGCCCGATGAAAGAAGATACTTTGGCATTGACTTTGTCATTGAAGCTGGAGAGCAGGTGCGCATTATCCAATAGCATATGAAAGCAACTCAGTCAAGACAAAAAGAGTTATGCTGATAAAAGAAGAATACCACTGACTTTTGAAGTGGGAGACTATGTATACTTGAAAGTGTCACCCATGAAAGGAGTATAGAGATTTGGAGTAAAAAGAAAGCTTGCGCCTACGTATGTAGGACCATACAAGATTACTAAATGGAAAGGGAATGTCGCTTATAAGTTACAACTTCTCCCAGAGATGAGTGCAATATTTGATGTCTTCCATGTTTCTCAGTTGAAGAGATGTCTTCGCATATCTGAGGAAGCCATTGCTCCCACCAATATTGAGCTCCAATCGGATCTAACATATGAAGAGAAACCAATCCAAGTGTTGGAAGAGACAGAAAGAGTAACATGGAGTAAGATCATTAAGTTCTACAAGGTGGTGTGGAATAACCACAGTGAACAAGATGCCACGTGGGAACGGGAGGATTATTTACGTGAGGTTTATCCTACCTTTTTCCAAGAATGGTAGGTCTTACAAATCTAGGGACGAGATTTCTATAAGGGGGAGGGGCTGTCACTCCCTAGGTGTTAGGCTTGCATAATTTGACTTGCATTGCATGAGCATAATCATCAAGCATTCATATATAAGCTTTTACATGTGAAACATATAATTGAAACATATGAAACATGCCTTGTTATTTTATGTTTCCCTATGTGTATGCTTATGATCATGTGTGAATAAGTGCAGGTGGTTGATGTTGGTCACTAAAGCACCTTAGCTACACTTAAGATGACTAATGGAACAATGTTCATGTAGATCACTTTATCTAATTAAGCTCCTAGGTGATGATATGCTTGTTGACTGAGAAAGTATTATATGTAACCAATGTATAAAATACTTGTGTGACCTTAGTAATACCTTAAACATGTTTAGAATATCACTATAAACAACTTTGGTATTCATGACTAAGGCTAGTTTGGTCTCTAAGTCATAGTTATAGTGTAAGTCATTATTTGAAAGTGGTATGTTTGACCTAGGTTGAACTATGTCATAGAGAGTTTGCATGGTAGTACACCCTTAAGCAAAGTTGTAGTACTTGATTACTGTAACAACTTTTATTTTTGGGTCATAGGCTAGTTCAGCTCTTAACATGCTTGAATGTGGCTCACAAGAATCAACATTTCACTGATTTTGGAACTTGAAAAATTTTCTGTCATTTTGAGCTAATAGTGTTGACGTGCCTGACTTTGGGATGATTTCACTTGTTCTCCATTGCAACTTAGACCTAGATCATTTAAGCAATGTTGTAGCTCGTACATAGCTCTACAAATTTGGTTTTAACATCGTGCACTAATTTGCCATGGATCGAGAGCTTTAGCGCCTTCATTTTCCTCTGTCAGTCGCTTGATCGTGCCCTGATGGCCGCGTCGTCGTGCGCCATGGGGGCCGACCGGGCGCAGCGTTTGGCTGCTGCGTGGCCGCCGCTGGCCGACATCAGGCCCTCATCGTAGGGCGCTGGCACACGTTAACTGAGAACCCACGCGCCTCCTTTCACTCACTCCCGCTCACTCTCTCCCTCTCCACCGCCCTCTCTCGCTCCCGCCGTGGAGAACCGAGCACCGCCGAGCAACCGCGCTGCTCTGCCGTCACCTAGCATCTGCTCCACCATGCCATTGCCACCTCCATATTGCAGTTAGCTTCGCCATGTTCCCCTCTACCTCCTTGACATGTTAGCAGTGCTAGACGAGCAACGGTGAGGGCGAAATCGTCGTTCTCGTCCTCGCCAAAAAGCTCAGCTTCCATGACCGCCTTTATGGCGAGCTCTTTCGCATTATTCATGTTAGAGCTTGGTCAGGGTGTAGTCTAGCTTGTAGCATGACCTCACTGCAAATGGTTTCCTCGCCGGTGTGGAACACGGCGACCAGCGCCATCATGCTCTCACAGCCACACCACCGCGCACGTGGACACCCTTGTCGGTGCTTCCACCCGAACCCTAGATAGTCTAGATAGGTCCGTATTGTCACCATAGAGCTCTTGCACTCCTCGCCTGGACTTGCCATGGCTAGAGACGGCAAGCGCACGTCCACACAGTGTCGTCGTGCCGTCATGGCTGGCGATGAGCATGCTCCGTTGCATCTGTGCTGCCACCACGGGTACTAGTCGATGCGGGTTAGTGAGTAGATCACGTAGGTGGGGTCGGTTTTGTCGGAGTGCTCACCATCGGTGAGATACATCTGATCAACCGCCATGCCCTGTTTTGGCTCACTAACGGGTGGGGTCTGCTGACCCGTGGGTCCCCTCTGTCAGCGACTGCAGTTAGGGTTTAGTGTTATTTATTTTCCAGATTTTTGAGGTAAATTTAGAAAATCATATCTGGAGCTAGGAATATCCAATTTTGGTGAACCAATTTTTTTTGGGTTCCTTATAAAGTGCAGTATTTGATAAAAATATAAGATGCACTGTTTCTGGTACTTTTCTAGGTGAATAAAATATAGCTAGATAAGTGTTTTTTGAATGTTTACAATTTTGTAAAATGTGTAACTTGAGCTAGGAATGTGATAAAATTATGATTCTAATTTTGCTGGTCTTGTGTTGATATGGTCTAGCTAGGAAAAATAATAAACTTTCAGTAAACTTGATTGAAGTAGGGTCTTTCTATTTATTTATTAATAAATGGTGTTTTCTGAGAAAATTATAGGGATAAAAATAAGTAACATATTGCCATGCAAATTTTTGTACAGTATTATGGCACTAGTAGGAAGCTAATAAAAATATATAATCTGTTTTTTGACACTTTTCTATAGGGTTAACTATTTTTACTAAATAAATCTTGCTAGCTTGTCATTTTTGTAGAGGATGTTATACATTTCCAAATGGTATGAAATTTTAATAGTAGTCTATTGTGAGCGCTATGAAGTTACTATAATTTTATGAGAATTTATTGTGCACGTTTGGTATATGTTTGTTATTTCCCCTAATTATCTAATTAAATTAATAGAGGCATTTAAATAAATAAATTGTGCTTGACCTTGATGTTTTCTATGGTTCTTGCGATGCATATGAACTATTGATGTTAATAGTAAGGCTTAGAAGCAATTGATTGTATGCAACTAATTAATTATTGCTCTATAATTCAAATAAATGGTTGCATGTATAGTTTCGGTTGAGTGGATAATTTCATATTGATAATGGTCTTTTCGGTAAAACTTGTTAATAACAAAGTTGTAGAAAACTTACTGATCTACCTTGTGTTAAATTTTTATGGTCATAGGCCTTAGGGTTTAAGAGTTTTGCTGTCCAAAATATTTGTTCTCTTGACAGATTCTATTAACTAAATTGTTTGACCTAGATAACTATTGAATCACCTTAAGGGTATTAAAAGAAAATTGTAGACAATTTCATAAGCTTTCTAGAATATCCACAACCATATTGTTTTGATGTATATAACTCTAGTTAGGGTTAAAACAAGTAGCTGCTGTCTTACAGTCCAGAAAATAATTTACCGAAGTGTTTGCTTAAGTAATAGAGAAGAGATATGCACATACTCAGTAGAATAGGATGCACTTGTTATTACCTACTACCATGCTGTTGAAAATACTTACGAGTATGCATTCATCACGTTTTATCATACTATACTAGTCAGCACATATGCATTCATGATATCTTATACCATGCTCATGCATATAGGATCGACCGAGGAGATAACGTTGTTAGAATTCAACGAAGAAGAGGAAGGGGATCAGCAGGTGACTCCTCAAGCCGTAGCTCTAGGAGAAGAGGAGCAGACTCCCGAAGAGCTCCCTGAGTGCCCAGATCACCGACCCATCTCTTTCCTCAAAGGCAAGCCTCAGAGCATTCTAAGTCTCCCATTGTTTTATAAAATACTACTTGACTCCTTTATGTTTGATGCATTAGGTTATAAGAGTTGACTGAAAACACTTGATGTATGGAACTACCTTATCTAGATATATACACATTTAACCCTATGTAGGTCCAGGATCGAATATGTGCTTAGCCATGCTTAGATCGGTAGAAGTCGGGTAATTTCCTATCACCTATGAGATATAGGGAGATACTAAAGCACAGTTGGCTATATTTGCTATAGTGGAAAAGAACCATGGAAAAATGTAAATGGAGGCCAGATGGACTCTATGTGTAGGTTGATTCATGTGATTCCGTTTGTGCCAATTAAGGACCGTACCATTGTTGGCCCTTCTAACAAGATTGAACGCATGCCAAAGGTGACCTAAGGTGACTATTGATCTGGTCTACTTGAGTTTGTGTTATGAATAAATTCTCAACTGGTTGAAATCAATTCGAATCGCTGGCTCTCCTGGATAGTGAGAATCTTGGCTAGTCCCAACATCGTAGTAATTGTATTATGAAATGTGATGGTTCGGATAAACATGGAATTACTACACCTGCTATGGTTACTATGGTATGCTCTTAAAGGATATACCACATGTTTGACACGGGATAGATGCTAATCTAGAGATGAATAGCTATAATTAACTTGATGACCAAAGTATAATTGTATAACTGAGTTAATCACTTTTATGCAAAAAGTTGTCAAGCTACCTGCACTTATAAAGCCTTGCATAATCATTGGAGTCAATTTATTTTTGGTTTATGATGGATAAGTTTAGCTGAGTACCTTCTTGTACTCAGAGTTTTATTCCCATGGTTGCAGATGGTACAGTCTATCATGGCTGAACTTTTTCTATCCCACCGTGGATGAGGAGTGAGCCTTGGGCAGGCATCTTTAATAACCCTTCTTATATGCTTTTGTGGATTGTGATCATGAGTTGGCACTATATTTGAACTAAGTTGGCAAATGCTAGTTTCGAACTTTAATTTGCTTCCGCTACTATCTATCGAACTTAGTTTGTAATAACCTTATTTCATACTCTGATGAATGAACTGTATCTGTGAACTTTATGTAACATATGACATGTATGTTGAATAATGTACGATCTTTGTTGTATGTGGATCGTTAATAGAGATCCATCGTGGTACTCGACAGACTACCGAGTTTATATAGGCTCAAGTATGACAGTGTGACCGCTTGCGAGCTACCATTGTACTTGTGCTCTTATAAATTGATCGGTTCTACGACATGCTCCATCACGACCGCACCACCTCTCGCGTGCTCCACCATGCCCGGCCGACCGCCATCCACCCTCTCCACTGCACCGGAGCTCTGCCGCCCGCCTTCATTCCTCTCTATCACGCTCACTGACCGTCATGCGGCCTTCTCCACCGGACCTATCCACCAGAGCGGCGAGCTTCGTGCCACCGATGTGCTTTGCACCAGCGAACTCCACACGCTGACGAGCCTCCATTCCCAAGCATCAAGGAGATGTTGCGCTAAAAGCGCTTTGTTGCAAACATATGTTTAAGGTGTTTTAGATGTTTCAGAGGTATGTTGCATGTATTTCGTATCGGTGTTGCAAAAGTAGATCAGGATGTTGCAAAAGTAGACCGAGATGTTGCACATGTTGCAATGTCTATGAACGTAGGTTTCAAGTGTATGTTTCATCTATATCAGATGTATGTTGCAAGTGTTTTTATCTGGATGTTGCAAAAGTAGATCTAGATGTTGCATATACATGCATGTTGCAAAAACTAGACCCAATCCACTTGGTCATTATCGAAGTTGCCTAAAGCCTCATTAAAAATTCTCATATCCCTGCCTTAGATCAGCTGGTCCCTTCTCCGCACCCCACCAGAAATAAATCAGGAAGACACTTAGCGCGGCTGGCACGTTTGGTCAATCTCTCCATTAGGGCAGTCCCAACCATTAGGGCAGTCCCAACCCTTGAAACGATCTGTGGTTTCCATCGACTAGAAACTAGCTATTGAAACCTTACCGCCCAACAGATCGTTTCCTGCTGAGGGGCCCTCAGTAATATCCCCACCAATCACGTTCTTTCCCTTTCTGCTATCTCATCCTTCCTTTTTTTTCTATTCCTGCCGAGATCCACGAACGGCATTAGCGATGGGCAAGCAGCCAAGCGCACCGGCAGGCACGCGGCCATGTTGACGTGCATGCAGGCGAGCAGCCACCGGCGCATGAGAGAGCAACGCGTAGCTGCCACAGGCGCGCTGGCGAGCTGTTGGACGGCTCGGGCGAGTGCGGCCATCGGCGCGCGGGCGAGCAACCGCGGCGGCGTGGGCGAGCGGGACCGCAGCGGTGCGGCCGCGGGCGCGTAGGCAAACGGTCGAGATGCCTCGACGGCCCGAACGAGCGTGGGCGTCGGTGCGCGAGCGAGCAGCCGCGGCGGCATGGGCGAGCGGGACCGAGGCGGCCCAAGCGAACGTGGCAGTCGTCGCTGGCGAGCCCTCTCTCGTCCATCTTATTCCTCGCCAGATAGAAACCACCGTTCGTCCCAACGCAGAAATGCTCCGGGCGTTGGTGTACGAGCCGAAATCGTTTATCAGGGGAGAAAGGACGTCTTGCTCTTTTCATCTCTCTCCTCGTTAACTATGCTGTCACAACAGCTTTTTTGTTTAGTTGACAGGGTATTCAATGCTATGGAAACTACACTCATAGTTTCAGGTTGGGACTGGCCTTATGGGTTGGAAGCGCTCTCCTTTCATCCTTCTTGCCGGCATGGGGAGGCCCAAAAGCACGACCTCTCAGCTCATCACCTTTAAACATTATCCAACATTTGGCGTAGACCAAAGGGCGCTAACAAAACGTCGTAGACGCCAACCTGGTAGCGCATCGATGACACAAAGCTTTGGATAAATCCAATTTTTACGCTAGCAAATGGCACGCAAGCACTCAAAGGCAATAAGGATTATCACCAGCCGGTATAAAAGACAGCATTGCCAATTTCTTTCTCTGAAAATGGTTTGCACAATTTAATATTTTCCTTGCTCGCCAGATCGCCGTCTGCTCTCTTTAGTAAATTATAATATTGTTTTTCCTTGCTCGCTAGATCGCCAGATCGCCGTCTGCTCAATATTTTCGTTGCTACTGACAGTACCAGCAACAGCAAGACAATGACCAAGCCTCCAAGTGAGGTTTTTGACACCACTAGCACGCATTAGTTTTGGAAAGAAAAACTAATTTGGGAAGATGCGACTGAACAGAGTTTGGTCTTCCTTGCCGGCGACCTCAAGTCCTGCATATATTTTAAAGGTCCCCAACAGCAAGTCTTCCTGTCACACCCCAAAATTTTTAATTTTGGGTTGTGCATAGAAAACACTAAATAAAATAAAAGGTTAATATTTGGATAATATTTACCAAGTTTAGTTTGAGCTAGCACAAATTTAGTTATAGAAAAAATGTGAATTTTCAAAGTTTTCTAATTCTGACGGGCATTTGGACGATATGATGTTTGCTTGTTGCTTGACTTGATGTTATGAGTGAGTAGAACTTTTTAAAACGCGATTAGTAAGTCATTTGTCTTTCTCCGTCTTGTCTCTGTGTAATTAAGTCCATGCTTTCTCGATCTTAATCTTTTCGTATGGAGTACCCCAAGATCCTCTTCTTCTGCTCCAAATGATTCCTTTGAGTTCATCATCCATCAATCTATCTATCAAAACTTCCCGGGAATTTTTCCGGCTTCCTCTGGATCTTTTTCCTCACTTTTCTAGTATCATAATCTAATTTTTAGATGCTCCAAAATATATTTTCATGAGCTTCAAATACTTTATTTGGGTTCCTCATGTTCCATAATGTCTGAGAATTTTTTCCGAATTTTTAGAGCTTTGGGAGTAATTTTCGTGGCTTAAATATCAATTCTGCACTTTTCTGAAATCATTTTAATCATGAAATTATATAATTCCAATAAATAATAAAAGGAAAAAGTCTACTTAACCCCCCACCTTTCATACATGGTCTACTTCACCCCCCAACTATGAAACTGTCTGTTTTACCCCCTGAATTTTCCAAAACCGTCTATTTTACCCCCGGGTGGTTTTTCCGACAGAGGTTGCTACAGTAACAGCGGGTTTGCTACGTTCCTGGTGTGTTGCTACAGTAATGTAGGCTTGAATTTTTTGTTTCCGGTGAATCTTTGAAAAATCACAGTAAATTATAGAAAAATCATAAAATAAAAACTCTAATTTTGTTGGGCTCCACATGAGTAGATCTACATAGTGAATATATAATACGGTATGCTTTAATACAAAATTTTTACTGTAGCCTTAGATTAATTGGAAAATCTAATTTTGTCTGTAATTAATTGGAATAATTCATAGCTGCAGCTTCTATGGTCCAATTATGGTAAAATTTTTATGGTACGCTAATTATTGTATGCTTGAACTATAGTAAAAATTTCGTATTCATTGGACTATGTATAACTTAGTTATAGATAAATTCTAATTAATTACAAACAAAATTGGATTTTCCAATTAATCTAAAGTTACAAAAAAAAATTTATAGCTGCAGTTTCAAAAATTCACCGAAAATAAATAAAAAAATTCAAACAACCGTTACTGTAGCGGACCGCCGCTGAAAACCGCCCAGAGGGTAAAACAGACGGTTTCATAGTTGGGGGTAAAGTAGACCAAGTATGAAAGGTGGGGGTTAAGTAGATTTTTTCCAATAATAAAATATGTTGTTTTTTCACCTACCTCAAACCCTATCACGGTGGCAAAGGGGAAGCCACACCCAATCTCTGACGGCATATGAGAACACGCAGGCGGCCATGGGACGGTGTGTCACGGAGCGTACTCCGCCCATGGGAGCCAGTTGGTCACAAGGTGCAAGCTTAGCACCCATGAGGCACAAGCTTAGCACCCATGAGGTGCATCAGTTGCACCAACGTCACGTGAATAGAACAACGTCGTCGACCCACTTGGTCAAGACACTGTGGATTGTGGCACGCCGGTCGACACACTGTGGAGGGTGAGCAGTACTTGCTCAAGTACTTGCTCAAGCGGTCGATGACTGTCAAGATGACAGATCAAGGCCTCGCCTCCACGAAATCGAGGCCGATGTCCGGCCGGATGGAGGTGTTTCTACTTGTACTGCTGAGCCGGCATATGTTGGGGAAGTGAGGTCCGGCCCAATGGAGGTGTTCCCACTTTGCGTTGACCATTGGAATGTTTTTGTCCTCGTCCTTTCATAGAAAAAAATTGTCTCTTATGATTTGTGGTAACACATCTTTCAACTTTGTTAATTTTGATTTGTGTCAACACACCTCATTTTTGTCTTTGTCATTTCATAGAAAAAAATGTTTCTTGTGATTTGTGCTAACTCACCTTGTTCTTTGTATATTGTGATTTTTGCTAGCACACACCACATTTTTCTATACTAGTTTTTCTGTTTTTCTGCTTTTTTAGTTGGTTTTGTGTCTCTGTGCCACTATTGGTCTGCAACATTTTGGTTGCATAAACTGTGTTCTCCTTTGCAGCTAGAGCAGCAACGTACTTCTCTTTCTTTTGATCTTTACAACTTAGTTTGGTGTGCACTCTTGGTCTGCAACATTTTGGTTGGATGAACTGTGTTCTCTTTGCAGTTACAGCAGCAATGGACCGCTCTTTCTTTTTATCTTTACAATGGTTTTGGTTGAGTGATTTTGGATGCATATTTATTTGAACTAGTTTTCTAAGAACTGAGCACTGGATATTTTGTAATCTCTGCAGTGATTATTAATCTACTAATCATATTTATTTGATTAGTAGTATGGTCCTTGTCTCAAGATTGGCCTAGATTTGGTGATAGTTGTCCTTTTCTTTGTTGATTATACATGGGTTTTAGTTAAGCATCAAACTCATAAATGTGTTGATTATACAGTATATTATTAATTGGTTTTGAGCTAGGTCCACCTGATCTGTTTGTTATTGCCTTATGCAACCAATGGGCATGGTTTTGCCTGGTGTCGTTGGCTTCAAGTTAACTGGGAAGTTAAGGAGTGGTGTCACCGCCACTGATCTTGTTCTTACAGTGACACAAATGCTAAGGAAGCATGGCGTTGTTGGCAAATTTGTTGAATTCTATGGTAAGTCTTTTGGTGCTAGTGGATGGAATGTGCTGTTCTGATGCAATTTAACTATATGTTATTGACATATTTTCCTTTATCTTTTCTGTCCAGGTGAAGGTATGGGTATCTTTAGCTGACAGTGCCACAATTGCGAACATGTGACCAGAATATGGAGCTACACGGGCTTCTTTCCTGTGGACCATGTGACATTGGATTACCTTAAACTGACAGGCCGGAGTGATGAAACAGTATGTTTTCTTCCCTGCAAATTGTTTTTTTGTTACTATTGCATTAGTATTTTGTGGCAAATATAATCATGAAATATTTCTCAATGCATACATATGTTGGCATTTCCCTCGTGGGGATGTGGATTCAAGCTTCTCTAGTTGGCTTTGTTCAGTAGGAACTATTCAGTTTTTTTGGGGGGTGGGGGTATATACTAGGTCTTACCGTGTTTCTCAACTTGTAGGCCTTATGATCGTGTCCCTCTGAAGGAAATGAAATCAGATTGGCATGCATGCCTACAAAGTTGGGTTCAAGGTAACTGCTTGGTTGTATACCATTTGCATAACATTTGCTTCATCTGATGCTACTAACCTAATACATGTATGAAATTCCAGGTTTTTGCGGTGCCCAAGAAAGCCTTTGAGTTGGGTCGTGAGGTTAGTCCTCTTGTAATGTAATCATGGGCTGATATGCTGAGTCTCTTTTTGTGCTTTCTGCTGATGTGAGATAGCATTTGTTTTCAGGTTAAACCATGGGTGAAGACAAGCCTTGCCCCTTTATCATGAGTTGTCACAAAGTACTTGCATCAGAGGTATCTTGTCATTGTTTAATAAAGAACAGGGAAACATAGAATTTCAATGTGTATCAGATGGCATGTTTTAATCGAATCTGGTGACTTCTATTTATAGTGGCCTTCAAGAATACTTGAACCAGCAAGGATTTCATATTGTTGGCTGTGGCTGTACCACTTGCATTGGAAACTCTGGTGATCTCGAAGAATCTGTATCAGCTGCCATTACAGAAAATGGTAAGTTAATCTTACGATGATTGACTATTTAGCTGTAACAAATTTTAGTTTTTTTCTGTATGGATTGCTTATCTCTTACCTCTTTTTCACAGATGTTGTTGTTGCTGCTGTTCTATCGGGTAACCGTAACTTTGAGGGTCGTGTGCGCCCTTTAACTCAGGCTAACTATCTTGCTTCGCCACCTCTTGTTGTTGCTTATGCACTTGCTGGAACTGTAAGTTTGTGTCTTCTCCCACATAACTTATTGTAGGGCTGACATGATCAATAAACTTCAGTACATCTCTCTTCTTACCATTACAAAAATTGCAATCATTTTCTAGAGGCCTGTTAGCCTTTGACAATGGTCATGGAATTTTGAAGGCGTAAACCTTATAACTGTCTTTTTTTGTTCAGCTTAAAGCTGGGAATGGTGAAGACATTTTAACACACAATGGTAGATGGAACTTCAACAATAAGGTCAGTAAATGTCCTGGGAGACATGTTGGTGCCTGCAGGAGCAACATACTACTGAATTTTTTAAGTGTTCTGTTACTATTATTACCTGCTGCTGATGAAAACAAGACAAATATAAAATTCGCTTACACAATTGGAATCACCGATAATGTAAATTGTAGATATTGGACACTGCAATTGTAGTTCTCAGCATATGTAATTTTAGATCTAGGCATAATATAATTTAAGGTTTGTAACATCCTACTCATTACATAAATTACATAAATATATTGACTACTTAAATTTTGCTTCTATCTGCTGATTATCGTGAATTGCTACATGTCTTTAATCACCGTGTCCTTAGTGTGTTGTGACTTCGGGATCGGTGCTACCATTTGATGTTTCCTTCCTCTTCTTTCTTTTTGGCTTCATAGAAGAGCATACAAAACATTATTAGTTCACATAAATAAGAATATGTGCATTTGGATTCAAATTCTATTTGTATGTACTAAAATTCTATTTGTATGTACTAAAATTTTATACTATGTGTCTTCATTCTCATAGGTTTAGGTGGCCTGTCCTTTCTCTAAATTCTTTCTAGATCATCTATTTCAGTCTGTGGATCTCCAGTTTCTACTGCTATAGTTTCTCCTTTTTTATTCCCTTGCTGGTCATTTTGTGCTTTACCTGTTTGCTGAGCAGATAACATTCTATCTAAATTAATTTTCATCTTGACGAATTCTGCCATAAGATATTCCATGGCTTCCTCATTTTTTGATCCTTTTGAATTAAGTATTGTTGACTTCCTGGATAATATGTTGAATCTCAACAATGAGCTTGTTGCAACTGTTTCTTCTTCTTGTCTTTCAACATGTAACTTTATATCCTTTTTTCTCCACCTGTCTAAGAAGTATTTGTCTGGAATTGTGCTGATTTCCTTTTCAATGACTACTTTCAGGATATGAGAGCAGAGTATCCCATCTTTGTTGAATTTTACACATATGCAGGTAAATTCTTTTTCGCCTTCTGTTAGGTTAGTGTGTAGTGTATATGTCCTGAACCTATGAACCTCCTGAATCTGGTTACTTTTTTTGCTACAGCTCAAATGTTTTCCCATATTCGGTTTCCCTGTAGTTCGGCCTTGATGTTGCCTTCAGTTGTAGTTGGAACTTTTTGAATATGTTTCTATTGTATAGCTGTTGTGCCTGCTGCTCTATTTTGTAGCCGAATATAAATTCCTTTGGCCTTTTCTACTTGCTATAGCTGTCCTCCAGTCTTTCTGCTCGATTTATGGTATCAACAATCCGACTGTACTCTTTTAGAAAGCTAATGATATTATAGGTTGGCCCTACATTATCTTTGAACCTAGCATTTGTTGCCTCACTTCTGGATGTTGTTTGTATAAAAGAGAAGAAGTCATTTTTGTAGTAGATCGGGATAAATATTTTCCTCATTTCCCACATTTTGGAAAAAATAGTGATTCTCTCGAAGGTTTCTTTCCTCAATCATTCTCTTTTAAAGTTGCTCAAATTCTTCCACTGTTAAACTATTGTTCACTATATCTTTGAAGTCTTCGTATAGTTCATCGTTTGCTGCAAAGACCTTGATATTCTTATTGTAGCATTTGGTCTTTATGTGGAACAAGCAATTTCTATGCTTTGTGTTTATGAAGACTTGCTCTATTGCTGATTTCATCGCCATGTCTTGGTCTGTGATGATCGTTTGAGGGTGTTTTCCTCCCATTGCTTCAAGGAAAGTTTGAAATACCCACTTAAAAGTGTCCACTGTCTCATCATGAAGCACATCCAAAAAGGCAACTTTGCCCATGTCCTGTGATTCCAACAAATGGTGCAAAAGGTAAGTTGTATCGATTGGTCATATATGTCGTGTCAAAACTTACACATTCTCCATAATCTGCATAATATTTCATAGAAGAGCAGTCTGTCCAGAACAAATTTTTCACTCTCTTGTCCTCATCTAAATCAAACTTGTAAAAGAAAGATGGATCCTCAGTTTGTTTCTTTCTAAAATAATCTAGTACTTGTGTCATATCTGTCCTCTAACTTCTCTGATCAGCTTTGTCCTATGGTTGTTGGTATCTTTCTTTTTCATCGGTAGAGCTGTAAGCCCCCCTCTCAAATACGATAGAATAGAAACCATCTTTCTAGTCAGGATATTGTTATCATTCAGAGTCTTGATAAGTTCTTTTTCCATCTCTGTCATATATTTGTGACCAGAAAATAGCTGATCCTTGTCTCCAGAGCATAGCTCATGATTATGCTCCAAATCAAGAGTTTTAATCTTCCATACAACTCCTTTCACCATCATAACACAAGGACAATCTGACTTCTGCTGAACATTTGTTTTCCTTCTCCTTACTGGTTTCTTTCCAACATCCTTGTCTACTTCAGCTTCTTCTTGCTCTAAAGACTTTGGTTCCTTTTCTTTTCCTTGATGATTGCATCTCATTATCACTTTGACTACCTCATTATTTCTCTTCTTACTTTGAGTTCTTGTCTATGTGTTATGGCAACTTGAAATCCGGCTAGGAACGCATAGAGAGTTGAAGAAATGGTGAACATCATGCCTAGTCTTAAATTCCATCGATAGTTGTGGGGTGTACTTGCTGTTGTTTGGTGCATTGTTTCCTTCAGATGCTGCAACCTGCTCATTTTTTATGAATTCTTCAATCTCTTCCTCCGTCAGTTCCTGGCTGCCATTTACATGCTCATTATCATCTGTTATAGCTGATGTAATATCTGAACTTGCTGGTTCTATTGCTATGATCCTCAAGTCATTTTCTTTCATTATTGGTTGATCATCTTGATTTTCATGCTGCACATATAAATATATTAGCAGCAGTCTTAGTTTCTGAGTAATGTCATTTATAATACAATATTTTTTTTAAGTGTGGACTAAAATAGTTGAAGAGATTATTTTTTATGTACCTCATCAATGTCCATGTTATTGAATACATCAGTTTGTCAATGGTATTGTTGAATTTTAGATCTATCATAATCAACTATGCTTGTCGTTGCTCCATCATCATCAGCGATGATTGCCATTTCTCCATCCTGTTTTTGTAAAAGATAAGTTTTACTTTGATGCCAGTACATATTTGTATTGCTTATAAATGTAATCAAATTGGCTCAGCTGTCTATATCTACCTCATATGACATTCTTGACTCTGATATGGACCGATCAGTCTGTGGTCCAAAGATTCCATCCAGATCTTCAAGGCTCATATTCTGTTTTATTTGTTTGATAATGAGAATGGTTACCATTTATAATATAACACAACTAGTTTGACAAGCATATAATATAGTTTTACCTCATTCCTGTCATTTCCAGGTATCATCTTTGTTAATGATCCTTGCATCTCTTCATGTTGCTGCATAGTTTATAATGAAGCATTGAAATTATAGTCCTGTTATGCTGAATTTACATTGCACATATGTGTGTAATTTGCATATGTCTGAATTGTAATTTTTGTATACTGGTATTATAAATTTTACCTGCGTATTCTTGTCAGTCTGATTATCCTCCTGAGAGTTCATGATCTGTTCCATCATAAGTTTAGTGTAGCCTCCCTGCATTGAAATATATTTTAGTCGAAAAATAACCTTTTTATCTTAGCATTTTAATCTAAGCAATGATTTTGCTCACCTTTTTGTATGTGAAGGTGTTTAAAAGGTCACTGAAACAATTTGTGCCTGCAAATATTTGATAAGGAGCTGACTGTACTTCTTTAATTGCTTCTTGTGAGTTCATTGATGTTGGATAATCATCACATCTGCTTGTTGTGACATACATATTATTCTGCTTCATAAAAAAAGCAAGCAGCTAAGTACTTATATAGCTTTTTATCAGATTCTTCTTTTTTTCATTGCATCATTGAATTGTGTTTCTTACCTCAAGTAGTTGATCAAACTGGACTGGTGCTTGTATTAGTTGCATTAAGGAAGCAATTGAAACCTGCAAGATAATGAAGAAGCCATTAGTTCTCATTTATTTATTGTTTGTGTCAACTGTTTTGAATTAGGAGTAATTTTACATCATTGTTGCTTTCTTCTTGGCGAATCATTTCCTCATAATTCTGAATCTGATATTGTGCCTCTAATATTTCCTGCTGCCTTGTTCTTCTTTTTAGATTCATGTTCTGTTATAACATCCAGATTTCATGTTTTGACAGTTAGAAGGTTTCTCATCATTACATATTCCATGCATCTAACACACACAAGGAGATTGAATTCAAATGATCGGTGTACTAACCTTGGCTGTTGAGGTTTGTGGTTCCTCTTCGATATGATTTCTGCCCCTTTGCCCTGCTTTGCGTGAGTAGAGCACGACCTTTTCTCCATCATTGAACCTAATATTGTGCAAAAGCTAGAATTAGGTGTTTAAATTTGGTCTAATTACAAAAGCCATGTAGCAGTATTTCTAGTTGTATTAGTGAAATCTTGCCAAAACTGCTAATTGAATTGATAGTCCTAGTGGTATGAATACTTGCATGAGCTAGTTTTTTAAATTATATACATGTACAGAATAATTGCATTAATAGGAAATACTAGTTGCACTATTTTGAAATCTGCAATTTTATCTTTCAGATTTTGTAATTCTTTTACAAGAGGAATATAGGAAATGTAGAACATTTAGGTGTGCTGTGGCTGCAAAAGTAATTATAGAAATTGGCCAAGAAAAATGTGTTTTTTGTGTGTGTGATTCTGCTAGCTACATGATCCTCTTATCTCACGTAATATATGCTAAATCTGCTCCTTGTTCACAGTGAGGAACCATAGAACTAGGGCCAGGCCCCGTTACTAGATGAAGTACAAGGTGTAGGCTATCCTTTTACTCACTTATGACCACAAATTCTATGGATGTAACATATACAAGCAGATTGGATTGATAAGATTTGTGTGCTAACCTGGGTTGTTGAGGTTTGTGCTTCCTCTTCGATCTGATCTGTGCTCATTTCCTCTGTTCTGCATGATTTCTCCAGCTTTCTCCTACTCTGCGTGAGTAGAGCAATGCCTTTTCTCACGTAGAGCAGATCTGATATCCACGCAGATCCTTTCACCTGTTTTCTTTGCTTCTTTTCTAAGTATACATGTTATATTCCTATGGAATTCCTGTTTGTTGGGCTTATGGGCTGCTACATGTTTAGTGAGCCTCTCTCTATCATCTTAGTTATTGGACTTTTCAATTGCACGGAACTTACATCTAACAACAGTAATAGATCTGATCTGCGTGGGCCTTTTTTGTCTGATGAAATTTGTGTGCTAGTTTCTCCTAAAACACATGGTTTTTTTTGGGTTTTTTGGAAAGGTGCCATTACAATTCTTGAAGATTGGAAATATATCATTACAATTCGTCTAATCGCAAGCGTGCCATTATAATTTTGCGATACTTCGAAATCTGCCATTGTGTACGCCCGACGAACACTTGGGCCCGCTTGTAGGTCCGCGTGGCATACGGCGGACCGTATTCATCCGTCGGCCGTCTTCATGTAAACGGCGCTGTGAACATCGCCGTCTCAACCCCTCTCTCTCTCGTGTGCTCCCTGTCACTTTTCTCAGCCAAGAACCCTAGGGTGCGCTCCCGGCGGCGACTTCGGCGACGGCGGCGGCGACCACCTGACGGCTACGTAGTAGGCCAAGGCAACGACGCAAGGGGGCGACTCGACCATAGGCAAGGATGAGCTTGAGCTCCACCGTTGCTGGCACTCGAAGGATGCAATACCCCCTACTGGACTGTCCCGAATGCCATGTTCCTCTAATCAGAATCATGAGCAAGCAAGAGCGCTCGAAGGATGTCCCATTTGTCAAGTGCCCGAACAACATAAAGGTAGGATTTGTTGTGTTAATTGAATCTTCATTGTTTGGTTTCTATTTGACTGATTTAGGGTGCGCAGGGTGATCCAACAACTTGTGGCTGGATCCGTTCGGAGGAGCAGTACGAGGCCTGGTTTCTGAATCAACAAAAGGAGCAGCAGATGCAGGTCCAGTTGCCCCTTTGTCATCAAGTTGGGGATGGTATTGGTGATTTCAAGCAACAGCTTCGTGAGATGAGGCAAACACTAGACATTGTTGTTCAAGACATTTGGAAACTAAAAGCGCAAATTGGAGACATGCATTCTGTTGTTCCTAGTCCAGTTAGTAACGCAACACAGGACATGGGTAATAAGAAAATGTAGATTGTGTTAGATGTATCTGTTGTAGTAGGTGTCCTTGTTGGTGTACTGGTAGGTGTAGTTGTTGCCCAGATGATGAAGTGACTGTAATGAAATTGATCAGCATTGTGCTATGTTTTTTATGAAATTATGTAAGAATTCCAGTAGCATCTTGTCTTGATTTTGGATGAGGAGAACAAGGGCTAGCAACATTCAGAGTAAAGTAGATCAAAGCACACAGACCATAGCCACATGACAGTAGTGAAAATACAATAGAGTTCAAACATCATTTCATAACCAAGTTGGCACTAAATATCCATACGTAGTACAGTAACAACAGCAACTTAGAAAGTTGGCAAGTTCAAATACCTCAATACATAGTAGAGTTTACTAGCTAAGCAACAGAAGTGCCACATTACATATTAGTAGTTCATAATCATTACAGAATGATCATAAGATGGCTCAACCCTATCTTGGTAGGCTGCCTTAAATCTAGCAATAGAATAGTAGTCGTGTACATAATCCTAAATCCTTATCCCTCTGTTTGAAAGTATCCAGGCCAAAGCATGCTTGCAGGGCTTTCCAGTCACCTACCATTCCTTGCAAGAACAATTACGGTTCTATAGGTCCACAGTGTGCCTCTTCTGATTGTTCCAGTCATCCAAGAGAGTCACTTCAGCAATGTCGTCACTGATTTTGACCTTGACCACTTTGAGATGATTGCTGATCAGGTTAAGATCCTTTATCACACCTGGTAGGATTCCATCCTCCCACTACCTAGCAATCTTCTTCCTCAAATATCTCTTCTCCATTATTAGCTCTCTAATTCTATCTACCAGCTCATGTACAAATAAACCTTTGAGGTGCTTCACCTGTGCATTGAAGCTTTCTGACACATTGTTGGTCAAATAATCACACAGCTGTTTTCTAAGAACCCACACCTATACCATATCCTGCTGTGGTGAGTCTGAAGATACTCTATACTTTGAGGAGCAAACTCAGCAATCACACTTGCTGAAGCTAGCTGACCTCTGTACTTACCATGCAGACTAGATGCATCTATATCCATAAATGGTCTGCATCTAGCCAGAAAACCATCCACACAAGGTTTAAGAGCAACAAACATTCTCCTAAATCTTTGCTTTTTACCAATCTTATCAAGCTCTATCTCTATTAGGCTACCAGGAGAGACCTGTTCAATCTGAGCAGCCCAATTGAATAGCAACTGAAAACTTTCCTCATATCTACCATGGATTTGATCTATTGCTAACTTCATACCTGACCAAGCCTTTGAATACTTCAGCTTGATGCCATAATCATCTTCCAACTTCTCCTTGCAATCCTTTGCACGTTTTGTTGGATTTTTCTTGAGCCAATCTCCCAACCTGTCTGCACACCAATCCTGTGATGCCATCTTTCCTACTACCAGTTTTGTAGTTGGACAGTCGTGATCTGATGGAAGTACTTTGATCTGCACATAGAAAACAAGTCAGGTCAAGCAAATAGAAATGTACATAGAAAACAAGTCAGGTCAAGCAAATAGAAATGCACAAATGAACTAGTGCATGGTCAGTTACCTGTATTGTCTTTTTATCATGTAGCCTAGATGCATGTATGCACCAAGGACATCGCTCAGCCTTGCACCTTGCAATATACCTTGTTGGGTCTGTTTTGATACCAGCTAACTCAAAGCCTTTAGTCACAGCGTAATGCCTGATAGCTTTCCTGAATGAAACAATATCAGGAAATAACTCCCCCTTCTCAATCTTGGGGTGCTCTGGGTCATGGATCACATGGATCTCTTTAGGGTCTGCATCATTGACCTCTGTCTCAGTAGGAAAAGCATGAGCATCATCATTAACAGCATCATGAGAAACATGTGGAGGTGAATTACTATGAGGTTGTGAACTGCTATGTGGCTGTGTTGGTGGTATTGGCATATACATTCCCTCATCATCATAACCCACATACTCTTCATCATTATCAAACATATCGGACTCCCTGTCAGGCTCAAGTTCAGGCTCAACTTCAGCCTCCATGGGAACCTTTGGTGCATCATCTGCCTTAGATGATGGCTGGTTAACATTACTGTCAGTAGGGATTGCATTGCCAATATCGGGAGGAATCACACATAAAGGTTCTAATGCATCAAACTGATCAACAGAGGCAACAGATTGATCAAACACTCCTACAACAATCTGGCAATGCATCTGGTCCTTATACATCTCAAATATGTCATTCATCTGGAACTGGTTTTCTAGTCTGACATCTTCACACACCCTTTTGTCATAGTACCAAGCAGTTGGGCACTGAGTACGAGACCATTTGATAGCATTGCGCAAGCTGGTCATCAGTAACTCAAACGAAAACGAGCCTATCTCCACATCCCACTTAATCACAGAGCCCTTTGTGTAAGCTTTCCTACCCAAAGAGTCTATCGTACAGAATGCTTCCACTTTAATCTCTAGGGAAAATAGTGGAACCCTAGCATCAACCAAATCACATCAAAATGTGCACATCTCCAGCGACAATGCATAAATTGAGGCCTAATCTACTCATGTCTGTGCTCAGCAAGGAGAGAAAAAGTACCTTTCGTCGCCGTCCACCATCGGCGACCCGCGCGGGGCGCGTCCGCCATTGATGTGCACGCTACTCCATTGCTTTCCTTCGACTGGCCCCCTTGCGCCGTCTCCTTGGCCTGCTGCGCCGCCGTCGGGATCGTCGCCGTCACCACCGCCGAAATCGCCGTCGCCACCACAGCCTAGGGTTCTTGCTCGGGGAGAGAGACAGGGAAAGTGAGAGTGAGAGAGAGGTGGAGACGGTGGCGTTCACCGCGCCATTTAGATGAAGACGTGCGACAAACGGATACGGTCGACCGTATGCCACTGATGCGTACAAGCGGGCCCAAGCGTTTGTCGGGCGTATACGATGGCATATTTCAAAGTATCGCAAAATTATAATGGCACGCTTGCGATTAGACGAATTGTAATGGTATATTTCCAATCTTCAAGAATTGTAATGGCACCTTTCCAAAAAAAACCCTTTTTCCCTGTTGTAATTTGTGTGTTTTTTAGGCGGCAAACAATCATGTGCTAGCTTCTCCTAAAACACATGGTTTTTTGTCTGTTGAAATTCGTGTGTTTTTTAGGCAGCCAACAACCATGTGTTAGCTTTGACTAAAATACACGGCTGCCCAGAACGGGGACCTAGAAACCAAGGTCACGCCAGCTTGGCCTGGTGTTGAAGAGGTGCGTTGACTTGATGCAGATAGCACGGCGGCAATCCTCTTCGTGTCGGAGCGGACATCGTTGCTCTAAAAGATGGGCCTCGGCGGTGTCGCGTGGAGAAAGGGCCTGCGTTCACCGCCCTCATGGCCCGGCGCAGGATGCAAGGTAGTAGCCGGGCCGGATGAGGAGGCAGACGCTGTGCGCCGCCGGATAGTCTTGCGCCGCCGAAGGAAATATGAGCCCCGTGTTGCCGGTTCCTCCGGCCCCCGACCGCTACTCGTCCATGGCCGAGGCCCGGTCCTGTCAAATCGGTGACCTGGAGCAGAGCCATAAAGATGGGCCCTCTAATATAGCTATAATATATACCATCTCTACCATTATATCAACTCTTCTATGCATTTCTTCATTTCTCTTCTCTCATTGCCAAATGTTTGCTTTCAAGAAACATGAGACCATTGAAATTTTAGAACAATTAGCAAGTAATTTACCAAAATTATGCCGTGCTAGATTCAACTTTAAAATCAACAGAGTTAGTACATTACCTAGTTGAGAAATTGAGATAACAATTATTCACTAAATAGTGTAAGGTCACACACTGCCCTAGCTGCAGCGTGTGCACAAGCGTCTCAAATCTTGTGTTCCAAAGAATAGAAATTGAAGGAAAAAGCAAATTAAACATTGATTAAATATATGAAATTGAGATCAACAAAAGGATTAGGAGCGATTGGGCAAACATGCGTACCTGAATGGGAAGTCTGAAACACCTCACATATGGACTCGTCACTCGCGTCGTTCGGAATCACGTGGCTGTGGCCGGCTGTCAGCGAGGTCAGCTGTCAGCGAGGTGGCGAGTCGCGACGAGGGCGCATGGAGCGGCGAGGTTGCGGCGACGGCGAGGGCGCAACGATGCGGCTTCACGGACACTGGATGTAGCGGACGGCTTCAGGCTTCCCTTCTCACGCACGGAGTTAGGCCCCTTTGGTTCGAGGGCCCAGTGCAGCGGCACAGCTCGAACCCCCCCCCCCCCCCACCCCCCCAGGGCCGGGCCTCTGCAGGGAGGTGGTCGTGGCCGCAGGCGCGGCGTGCGCGGGAAAGGCGGCCAAATGAGCAAGGCGTACGTGGGATGGCCGCGCACGCTAGTGACGGGGCCAGGTCACTGCCGCATGCTACCGCCAGCGCTGAGGCCGGGGCCGCCGCCGCGTGCCCGCGCGTCGTGCCCGGGGAAGACGACGCAGGACGCCCTTGGCAAGGGGAAGCTACCTGGGCTGGGGAAGCCACCGCCTTCCCGCGCGCCATGGCCCGGGAAGACGCCGTGTGACTGCGCTCGTGCACCGTGGCCGAGGAAGACGCTGCGCGCCCTCGCGCCGTGGCCATGGGAAAGACCGTCGCGGTCGCAAGCGTCGGGCTTGAGCAAGCCGCCGTGTGGCATGGCCGGCCCTCGCGCACCGTGCAAGCGGTTCCAACCGATGCGACGGCACGGCGCAAGCAGCGGCAAAGCTAGCAGGGGCGACCTCAGCCACCCGTGGACGGATCTCGGATAAGTGCGAGCGTTGGGGCCGGCGGCTCACGGCGTCGGGGCGCGCGACGCTGCTCGTGGCCGAGATCTGGACCAATGCTCGCGGCGTCGGAGCTCGCGGAGCGAGCTCGGCACCCGCAGCGACGGCGCGGGGGCGAGCGCGGCCAACCGAGAAAACGGCACGGCGCAAGCAGTGGCGCGCGGTGGTGACCTCGGCCACCAGCGGGCGGATCTGACGCAAGCGCGAGCAGCGAGGATGGCGGCTCGTAGCGTCAGGAAGCGCAGTGCTCGCCGCGACGGAGCTCGTGGCCGTGCTCGGGGCCAAGGCTCGCGGTGTCGGAGCTCGTGGCGCGTCTTCCTCCAACCGGCAGAGGAGCGAGCGCCCCATGCCCCCATCTCGTCGCCAGGCCCAGCGCCAGTTTGCGTGGCTAGGCGTCTCCGGACGCGCCCCACCTCCTCTTACGGCGACCGCGCCCAACCCCGCCTCCTCTCATCTCACGGCTCTTGGAAGCCGTGAGCCACTGTTGGTGCTGCTGCTGTGCATGACCGGTTAAAGGATCGCGTAGAGGCACAACATATTGCAGCACAGGCCCACTCCTCCCTCCTTTCTTGCAGCGCAGGCCCAGCGGCCCAGCCGCTTTCTCCTTCTCTTGGGGCCCAAGTGGAAAAGCCCACTCGCACTCCCTCCCTCAGCTCCTTAGTCCAGCAGGCCTTGGCCCTCTCTCTCGGCCTGACTCCCCTTCCCCTTTCGCGCAACCGGCCCAGCTCGGCTGGAGCCCGCACGGAGCGCTCTGCTCCCTCTCTCTGCCAGTGGGCCTTGCCCCTTCACCCGCTGACGCCGCGGCCCCGCATGCCAGCCGCACCTTCTTCCTCCTCTCGTCCCCGAGCAGGACTCTGCCGCCGTCGCTCGATCCCGATTTGCACGGGATTTGGCGTGACCTCCACGCCAAGCCCCCTATAAATCCCTAAGACCCCTGCCGCGGCCCCGGACCCCATCAACGCATCGCCTTAATCCTAGCCGCAGCAGCCGCCACCCCGCTAGCCCTAGCGTGCGCCGCCGCTTCACCGAGGTCCTGCCGCCGTCGCTCTCCTCCCCTGCAGCGTCTGCGCCGACGAGAACCACCGCCCGAGCTTCGCGTGAAGGTGAGGATCACGCCGCTACCTTTGCCGCTCCCTCTCTCGCTCTCTGTTCAGCGCCAGCGCCAGTCGAAGCCCGCCACCGTGCCGACCCGCTCCGCCGCGCTTGCTCTTGTCTTCGGTCACCAGTGGACGACGCGAGCACCCCCGTCGAGTTCGCGAGGCCGAGACCTACCTACTCGTGCCCTCACCTTGGCCACCCGAGCCCTGCAGCGCCTTCCGCCATTCGTCGGTGAGCACATTAGTTACTAAATCATTCTCTGAATTTGATATCTTACCATATGAATCCTGCTACCCAGGCAGCGTGGCCACGTCGTCCGCTTTTCCCGACCATCGGATCGGCCACGCGGACGGCTAGATCGTGCGAGCTCCGGTCTTTTTGTAAAAAAAACCTTGAACTTTAATCGAATCAACCCACAGTCTAGGCCTCCTCTCATTTTGTTTTTTAAAAAAACCCTCAAACTTTACCGAAATCAACCATCAATCCATGTCTTTTAAATGGGCCGGCCTGTCCCCTATTCCAGGAGCCTCCTGATCCATCCAAACCCCAAGTCTGCCTATACCACTTCTCTCCCCTCTGTCGTCTCCCTCCGTCCCGGACCCTCCCCCTCTGCCGCTGCTGAGCCCGCGCCAACGCCGGGCCGCGCCTTCGACCTGCAGGCACGTCGCACCCGTGCCGCTTGCCTCCCACGTCGCGGCCCCCACTGCCCGCAGCGTTGGCCACATGGGCGGGGGTGGTGACCGCACGCCCACCGAACGCGCCTCCGCGGGCGGGGATCCGCCGGCCGGCGCAGGGAAGGCCTCACGAGCGACCACGTCCCCAGGCGGCGCGACTGACACCGGCGCTTCGATCTGGCCTCCACTTCCCCTCTCTTGCGCTTCAATCTCAGCATACACTGCGTCTTTGAGCACCGTGAGGGCCCCCTCTACGCTGCCGCCACCTGAAGCACAACTCTGGACCAGACGGTTGCATAGCTCGGCGAACTCTCCTCGCGCGTCCGCAATCGGTTAGTACATGCTCTCCTCTTGGCGTTGATGTGCGTCAATGCGTGGACACCGCGATGACCCGTCCTGCACGAGCCCGTAGCTGATGCTCAGATCTGAATCTTATGTTCTGCCGCATAAAAGCCAAGGCCTGAATCGTACAAGCAAATCAATCATG
>NW_027096568.1:0-140000 GCF_019320115.1 Miscanthus floridulus | reverse complement strand
GGTGTATTAAATAGCTTTGCTATCACTCATGCCAAATTTCTTGATCATATTCTTGATATACTTGTCTTGACTCACAAATGTACCATTCTTCAATTACTTGATCTAAAGACCAAGGAAGTAACTTAACTCTCCAATCATGGACATCTCAAACTCACTTGCCATCATCTTTCCAAACTCCTCACAAAAATCTTGATTTGTTGACCCAAATATGATATCATCAACATAGATCTGCAATACAAACAAGTCATTTCTAAGCTTCTTGGTGAAGAGAGTGGTGTCAACCTTTCCCATCTTGAATCCCTTAGAGAGTAAGAAATTCATCAATCTCTCATACCATGCTCTTGGTGCTTGTTTCAATCCATACAAAATCTTTATCAACTTATAAACATGGTTGGGTTTCTTTTTATCTTCAAAACCAGGAGGTTGCTCAACATACACAAGCTCATTGATGTACCCATTGAGAAATGCACTCTTCATATCCATTTGGTACAACTTGATGTTGTGGGCACAAGCATAGGCTAACAAGATCCTAATTGCTTCCAATCTTGTAACCGGGGCATATGTTTCTCCAAAGTTAAGACCTTCAATTTGTGTGTAGCTTTGTGCTATCAATCTTGCTTTGTTCCTTACTACTATCCCATCTCGATCTTGTTTGTTTCTAAAGACCCATTTGGTTCCAATCACATTGTATCCCTTTGGTCTCTCTACTAATTCCAATACTTGATTTCTTGTAAAGTTAATTCTTCATGCATAGCATTTACCCAATCAACATCCTTCAATGCTTCATCTATCTTCTTTGGTTCAATGGATGGTATAAATGAGAAATACTCATAAAATGAAGCCAATTTTGATCTAGTTTGCACACCTCTTGAAATATCACCAATTATAGAGTCCAAAGGATGATCTCTTGCGATATTGGTTGGTTGGAGCACTTGCACTTGATTGCTTGCATTTGATCGATTATTTGGTTGAGATGATGAACTAGTCACTTGTTGTTGATCTTGCACTTTGTCGACACTAGTACTTGATTTACTTTGATCTTGAGAACCACTAGCTTGTACATTTGAGTTAGAGAGCATTTGATTCTTGTCATCTTCAACATCAATCACCTCTCTAGTCTTATATCACCAATGTCTATGTTCTTCATTGCATTGACTAATTAAGTACCTCTCATATCATCTAGATTCTCATCTTCCTCTTGGGAACCATTTGTTTCATCAGATTCCACATCATGAACCTCCTCAAGAGTACCGCTAGCCAAATTCCAAACTCTATATGCCTTGCTAGTAGTGGAGTAACCAAGCAAGAAACATTCATCACATTTCTTTTCAAACTTGCTCAATCTAGTGCCTTTCTTCAATATGTAGCATTTACAACAAAAAACCCGAAAGTATGCTATGTTGGGTTTTCTTCCATTCAATAGCTCATAAGGTGTCTTCTCCATCATGGGGTGACAATAGAGTCGGTTGCTATAATAGCAAGCCATGTTATTGCTTCGGCCCAAAAACAATGATTCACATTGTACTCACTCAACATTGATCTTGCCATGTCAATCAAAGTTCTATTCTTTCTTTCAACTAGGCCATTTGATTATGAAGTATACTTGGCCAAAAATTGATGCCTAATTCTAAACTTATCACACAAATTATCCACTCTTGTGTTCTTGAACTCACTTCCATGGTCACTTCTCACTTTCATGATGGTTGTTTTAAACTCATTATGAATTCTCTTGATGAATGTCTTGAAGGTTGCAAATACATCACACTTGTCAACAAGAAAGAACACCTATGTGTATCTAGTGAAATCATCCACAATCACAAATTCGTATTTGTTTCCACCAATGCTAGTGTATGTGGTTGGTCCAAATAAGTCTATGT
This sequence comes from Miscanthus floridulus, assembly GCF_019320115.1. Lineage (NCBI taxonomy): Eukaryota > Viridiplantae > Streptophyta > Magnoliopsida > Poales > Poaceae > Miscanthus > Miscanthus floridulus. Next base: position 138,123 of record NW_027096568.1, on the reverse strand, counting down.
GCACCAACTCAAATGCCTTAGATGTGCTCATCACGCTCTTCTTAGGATTATTTTACTAACTTGCTTTCTGGCTTGACATGCACTACATAGCTTATCCCTCTCAAATGCGACATCTTTCAAGCCTCTAACTAAGTCATGCTTGATCAACTTGTTCAATTATTTCATTCCAACATGACCAAGCCTTCTATGACATAACCAACCCATGCTAGACTTCATGAGCAAACATGTTGATAATTGAGCTTCTCTAGCATTGAAATCAACCAAGTATAGATTCTCATATATAAATCCTTTGAATATTAAGTTAGAGCCATCTACACTTATGATATCTACATCATCCACACCAAATATGCACTTCAAACCAAGATCACACAATTGAGCTACCGATAATAGATTGAAGCTCAAGCTCTCTACTAGTAGCACATTAGAAATGCTCAAGTCATTGGATATTGCAATCTTACCAAGACCTTTGACCTTGCCTTTACCATTATCACCAAATGTGATACTATCAATCCCATTTCTCTTGTTTTCATTTATTGAATTGAATATTCTTGGATCACTGGTCATGTGTTGTGTGCACCCACTATCAAGCACCCAATGCCTTCCTCCGGCTTTATAATTGACCTACACAAGAAGATCAATTCTTTTAGGTGCCCAAACTTGCTTGGGTCCTTGAAGGTTAGTGTCAGTGCTTCGAACAAACACCGGCTAGTAAATTTGTGATTATTGCATGTTAGGCCTAGATGGTGCACTAAAGGACATGAGGATTATACTGGTTCAGGCAGAACGTCCCTACATCCTGTTTGCTACTGCTGCTCGTGTTATTAGTACCTAAAGTGGTTCATAGTAGGGGGTACAAAATAGTCAAGAGAGGGACAAGTCCCAAGTCTCTGTTGGAATGATCGAAAAGGTTGCTGAGAGCTTGGTCGCTGCTCAACTATGTATGTCGTGTCGTGTGGGTTCAACTTATCCATCAAGAGTCGGTCCCCCTTGTTGAAGGAAGCACATCCCCTTTTATAGATTAAGGGGACAGCTTTACAAGGAAGAGGGAAAGGGTGTGTATGCTACCGAGCCTTGTTGTCCACATCTACCAAGTCTTGTTGCCCATACCGGCGAATACCAGATAATGGTAGGTGCCTAAAATACTGTTGATGCCACTGTAGAATGTCAGGATGGCTACAGAGTATTGCTCTGCGCAGGGTATGGTCTCTGGTATAGTGGTTTTGACTTATGAGCCTTGTCCTGCCTTTCTCTACATGCCTTCTACTTCCTACGAGCCTCGATCAAAGGGACATAGGGTCGGAGTCTGAAGTAGCACTTTGGGCAAGGCCTTCCAATCAGAGAGGGCATCTGGAGGCCGAAGCGAGTGCTCCGATCTGGTGGGCCCGAGGGACCATGGAGCGGGCGCCGCTCCTTTGGGACCACAGCGTGGTGACAGCACATCCGTCATTGTAGAGGGCACGAGTCTCTTCCTGGATCATAGTGGTTGTCGTATGTCTATGTCGGGTTCCATGTCTGAGGGCTGAAGGCGGCGCCTACAATACTGTTTGGACTCTACAATGCTGGAATGGTCTAAAGCACCTATCCTATCATTCCCTGGTAGTACTTTTCCTACTGCAGCATAGGGCATGGACCTTGGTGCTGTATTTGACTCGAGTGTCAAGTCATACCCTGTGCTCATCCTTATGATGGAGTAGGGTGTGCTTGTAGGGCGAGGCGGAGTCTGCCCTCGGCCGTCGAGCGAGGCGGAGCCTAGCCCTCGGGGGTTAGGCGAGGCAGAGTCAGCCCTCGAGGGTCAGGCAAGGTGGAGCCTAGCCCTCGAGGGTCAGGTGAGGTGGAGTCTAGCCCTCGGGGGTCGGGCGAGGTGGAACCAGTCTCTCGTTGTTTTGGACAAGAGACGCAGTAATGTTCTCGTCTGATTGGGAGTGTTAATCGTTCGATGGTTCATCAGTTCCACCTCATTAGGTACCCTGGTATTAGGTCCTCAACAGTAGCCCCCGACCCTCTGGGTGATTCGAGTAGAATTGCCTGGGGGGTATTTTGATTTGCTAGAGGGTGCACGTGAGTGCACCCGATGGGTGTAGCCCCCGAGCCCCCGGGTGATTTGGGTAGAATCGCCTGGGGGTGCTTCGGACCCTTCACAAGTAAGGCTATGAGGTTTGGTTTCATCAACTAGAAAGCTTTAAGGGAACCCTAGTGTCCCATTTGCAGGGATTTTGTCTAGGGTTAACCTAGCTGGGGCTCGACTTCGGATCAAGGCCAGTTGATGCTCATGTACCTGGGTTCTGGTTGCTTACAGACCATCTTCTGTTGGGTTGGTTGTTGAGACCATTGGGCTGATCCCTAGATGTTCCGGGCCTAGGTGGGCCAGAGAAGAAGCGTTCTGACCTATGTCCCTTCTATGGGAAAGGAGTCTGGTCTGCTTGGGAAGGCAAACCGTCTAGTGTGGTTTTAGTGGGAAAGGATAGGGATCACGGGCGCGTATCCTGTGAGGTGACGCAGCGGTGCACGTGGCAGGCCCAGAGATCAAGGCGGATGGTTGCGCTTCTCGCATCCGTCACCCCTATAAAACCATGGGGTCTGCCCCTAGGGTTCCATACTCCTGCCTTTTCGCCTTCGCATCGCCAACCTCCGCTATCAATCGCTAGAGCCTCCGACACGCGCATCGCTCCCACCATTAAACTCGCTGCTGCCTTCTTCCCTGTGCTGCTCCCGCCGTCAAACTCGCCACTGCCTTCTTCCCCGTGCTGCTCCCGCTGTCGCAATGGACCCAGGGTACAAATCTAACATCTCCCCTTAGTGCTTAGAGGGCCTTGTCCGCTAAGGCCTCCTTCTTTCATTGACCGCCGCCCAGGAGTGTTGGCTACCCGGTGAAGAGGAAGAACTAGAGCCGCCCGAAGTGTATGTCATGTCTTTCGCCCACTTCCACGAGCGGGGATTCACCATGCCCACCCATTAGTTCCTTTGGGGACTGCTGGACTACTACCAGGTGGAGCTTCAACACCTTACCCCTAGTGGGATCCAGCACATTGCGGCGTTCATCGCCCTGTGCAAGGGGTTCTTGGGGATCAGTCCCCACTTTGACCTGTGGTGGTATCTCTTTGCCGTTAATCTTCTGAAGAGGTGGGCTCGAAAGCAAGAGTTGCACGCACCGGTGGGGTGCGCCGGCATCCACCTTCGCAGCAACCGAGCAGGAGCGTACCCAATGCATCTATCCACCTCCAACAGGGGTGGCATTCACAATGGTTCTATGTCAAGAATGATGCCGCTACCCCCTTGCCAGCTTTCATCGGGCACTACATCATGGAGACCCCAGGGTCATGGGGTGGGGTGTCATGGGCAAGGAGAAGAAGCACCTTAACGACCTTCTTGCCACCCTTTGAACTCTGAAGGAGAGGGGCATGAAGGGATTGGGGATTATTAGCGCCTACCATGCGAGGAGGGTTGCAGCGCTGATGGCACGCATGCTTCCCCTATATCAGATGGTGCTCGGAGCAGTCATTCGAAGGGACGATGCTTTCCGATGAAGCGCTCCCTCCCTCTAAAGTGGCGCAGCGCATCAAGGAGGCGATGGAGCCCATGAAGGACTCCGTTGGTGCTGTCCTTGACTTCATGTATCTGGTGCCAGGGGCATCCCCTAATGTGGCCGGAACTAGGGTTTGTTGAATTTGTAAGTTTCCTTTCCCCTTGCTTTTCTTTTCGTTTGAATTTCTAGCCTCCTGATGCTAACCTCAAGATAGCGGGACTAGCTAGGGGAACTAGTTCTTCAAAGATAGCCCGGCTCCACTGCCAAAGGACCCAACCTAGATGGCAATGAACTACGCCGTGGCCGGTTGGGACAAGAGGACGAGGGAGCTCATGAAGAAAAAGGTGATACGAAGGCAGCAAGCTTGAGATCGAGGAGAGGAGACTGGTAGTGAAGATGATGACGCTGATGATGACGAGGTAGCTACTAACGTGGATTGGGATGTCCTAGAGGTCGAGGACATGCTAACAAGTGCCTACCCATCCATGCAGGGGCCCTCCCCGTTCCACATGGAGGGAAGCAAGTCCGTGAGGTCTGCCGAACCTCCAGCCCATCCTCAGGGCTAGCAAGAGCCAGATAGTCCACCTGCTTCATGTGGGGTGCCAGCGGAGGATCGGTGGATGGGGGGAGGCAAACCTACCACTGCCCCCGAGGTGTTGATGGAGGGAGGTGGCTATGTTGCCGCGCCCCCTGAGATGACGGAGGCGGGTCATGCCGTCGCCATGCCCGAGGCATGAATGGAGAGGGGTGGCTCTATTGTCGCGCCCTCAGAGATAAGGGAGACGAGCTCCCCTACCCGGGAGCAGGGGGTAGGCTTGAAATGGGCCCACCTAGATGAGTCGGGGGGTCTAGAGGTTCATCCCCAAAACATTCCCGCCACCCAAAGGCGTCAGAGTAAGCCACTGATTCCCCATTTTTTTCCTCCTTTTTATTTTTCTGCTTTGACCTTACGCCCTTCTCCTTCGTGTAGATTCTTGCAGACGGGCCACTCTCTAGGGCTAGTGCCCAAGAAGAGCCTTGCCCTCCAGGTAGGATGGACCATGCTACCCAACATCGCCCCTATTTTAGGCAGGAGCGGACGCTGACGCTGTGGCCTTGTTGGCCAAGCCAGCAGCACCCGCGCCCTCGGTGGTTGCTGAGCAAGCGGTGTCTTCCATGGTAGGTGCGACCCCGCCAACTAGGAGTCTGGTATCACCGGTGGATGTGGTCGTGACCAGCGCCCAGCCAGGAGCCACAAGACGTAGCCATGGTGGCGTTCGAGGGTCTGGTGCAGTCCGCACTTCTAGTGGCTCAAACGATGGCGTTCGACGCGGGCCAGACAGGAGAGGGACATGGCCAGACGGTCCCCAACCCTGATGAGCTAGGCGCATCAGGATGCAGTCAGTGATGGCATCTGTGGGGGCAGTGTAGTCCATGCCACCAAAGACCCAGGCGGTGGTGCCCATGACCGCAGCAAGCTCAGCGAGCCGAACATCACCATGGTGGCACCCGAGGGAGCGGCACAATCCGTGCCACCGGTGGCCCAGGCCGCGGTGCCTGAGGTGGGCCTGATGGAGGAGGACATGGCCAGAGGGTCTTTGGGCGTTGTGACGGTGGTGGGGAGGACCAAAAGGGAGCCACCTTTGGCCCTGTTGTCGGAGGCAGCCGCTCCCCCACGCAGGGTGAGCCGCCGGTCCTATGGATGGCCGCTCAGGACCCAGTGTCGGTTCTTTTTTCGCTTGACTGACGCTGCCGAGAGCATGGAGCGGGAGAATCTTGACGTCGGGTTCTTCGGCGATGATGGGTGCCTTGAGGGAGGCCTAGTGGTGCCTTGCGCAAAATCCTTGTTCCTTCTAGCCAGGTATCTACTTGATCTTCTCCTTTGTTTTCTTCTTTCTTCATGCATTTTTGTGTTTTCGTATTTTTTGATACCGGTCTTCTTTTTAGAGTATTGTTGCTCATAGCCGAAACAAGTCCCGGTTCCTCTGTGAGCAAAAGGCGGAATGGGACCACCTCACCAAGGAGGCCCAGCTGTGAGGAGATGTGGGAGCGCAGCTGGCTACTGCCCTGCAATGGGAGGCCAAGGCACGTTAGGATGTGGAGGAGATTCATGGGATGTTCGAGGACCTATCGGTGAAGGTGAAGCTAGATGGGGAGGAGGCCGCCAAGATCCGAAAGGAGCGGGATGAGCTGCTCTCGAAGGATGCTATGGCCAGTGAGTAGGCCATTGAGCTTCTGGCAGAGCTAGAGACAGAGCAAGACCTCAAGCTAAAGGCTAAGGAGAGGTCCACTGATGTTGCAGCAGAGGGCGGACTAGGACGCCAAGATGATCACTCGATTGCGTAACGAGCAGGACGAGCTATGCCAGGACCATGGAAAGACTTTGCTCGAAGCGCAGCACAGCCCATGAGGACCACGACTAGGGCCATCCGGGAGCACGACGAGGAGCGTCGGGTGGTCGAGTCGCTCTGGGTAGATCTTGGAGCCACGGTGAACCAAAGGTTGGAAGTCGAGAGCGTCGCTGCTAGGCTGGACAAGGAGCTTACTGAAGTGCAAGGGATCCTTCGGATCAAGAGCAACAAACATGACCTTCTGCAAGCCACTGTCGGGGTGGTCATCGATGCCCTGAGGGTGGTGCAGCCAGAAGGAACCAGCTCGCTTGTAGCTCATGCCACGGGAATCACGGCATGGGTAGGCCAACTTGAGGAGGATGCCTTTCATGCCAGGATCACCCAGGCCTTCGCCGTCGCCCGTTCTCATTATGACTGGGAGATCAACTTGGAGGTAATGAGTCAAGGCTTCGCGCCTGTGTATGAAGATGCTGAGCTGGATGAGATGGAGAAGGCAGTGGTTCCCCTTGCACGAAACCTGGCAGACATGCTAAAAGAAGAGGTTCTCCCTTCGTGGAAGTAGTTAGCTGAGTAAGTTTGATAAACACTTATCTGTAATATGTGAACAAGTGTTGGTACTTTTGTTTTATTTGTTTGATCTTACCTTCTTCCTTTTTTGCAATGAGAAAAGATTTTACACGATCTGACCCCTCACCTTATTTAGACCATAGGGCCCGTGGTGTTTAGGGGAAATTTTGATTGTGCTAGTTGAGCAAAATTACCATAGCCGTGGGCCTTTTGCAGTCTTATCAATCTATTTCCCTAAACTTTGCCGCCAGTCTTGGTGCGAGGAAGAGGTTTGTCAGTAATGACTTTTTTGAAAAAAGAAAGGAGGTTCCCATACCTTTATCAGCCCTCGAGTGAGATCTAGCCCCTTGCGTTTGCTGGGGTCAAATGTTACTGGAGACTAGAGCGAGGGAAGCGATGTGTGGTGGGGATTCGGCCAAGGGCTGGCTCATTTTGTGACTATCGTCCCATCAGTGGTTTTTCGTAACTAGCGGGGTTAGGGCGATGTCGCTTGCCTTGATGGTTCGAGTGACGTGCTTCATGAGCTCGCTAACGGGGATGTTCAGGTGGAATCCGATCCCGTCGCTTTGCGATAGAGTCGGCAAAGCTCTTGGGTGGCATTCCGTTGCTCCTTGCCCCGCCTTCCAATAGATTCCCCCTCAATGGGTTTTCTATGGGCTCGGCTAGGGGCTGGATTGAACTAGAAGGTTGAGATGACCCTATTCACCTCAATGTAGGTTGGGCAAAGGCCACCGAGGCTCATCTATGTTTTCTCCCCTTTCTCTTGTTCGACGCAGGGTGGCTCCGGACCCTTCGCGAGTCAGCCTTCGAACCTCGGTCTCTTGATCCGGCTTGAGCCCCTAAGCCCTTTAGGGTCTGATAGGGGTTGGCCATATTTTTGCAGTGTTACCCCATCCTCGGTTTCTGCAATCAGAGGGGTTGAGCTGATGACACTTGCCTCGATGGCTCGAGTGTTGTGCTCAATGAGCTCGCTAACAGGTATGTTCGTGTGAAATCTAGGTCCATCATTTGCTGACGGGGTTGGTAGAGCCCTCATGTGGCATTTCACTACTTCTTAACCCGCCTCCCGATAGATGCTCGAGCTGTTCGATAGGCTCAAGTGGCCCATTGGCCTCTCCTCGATGGAGATTTTGTGAGTTTGGCTCAGGGTTATAATCGAACAAGAAAGGTCGAGACGTCCCTATCCACTTTTGAGCAGGGTCAGGCAAGGCCACTGGGGCTCGTCTCTATTTGTCTCCCCTAGCTCTGTTTGACGCGAGGCGGCCTTGAGCCCTTCACGAGCCGGCCTTCGAACCTCGGTCGGTCGCCGCTCATATTGAATGAGGTGGCTACCGCTTCGTGATGCGACATGAAGCGTTTGAGATGCAGAGTATGGTTTTAATGTATTACTTAATTGAAACGAAAGTGGGGTTTGGTAATGTCACCTTGGTGATACGAGTGATGGGAAGCTCCAACCAGATGTGTCCGTGCGAGGTTTGGAGCTAATGTTTGTGACGAGGTTGGTGTAACCTGCATAAGAGTCGCTATTTTTTGTTCTTGTCCCTCGGTGGTAATTCGAGCCGCTCGATTGATTTAGTCGACCTGACATCTTCTCCTCAAAAGAGGCACTATAGGTGGACCCCTTCGAACCCTTCTCGGGAAGGCGAGAGCTGAGGCTTGCGGTGCGAGGGACTATGAGTTCGATTTATGCTGGTGAACAAAGGACACCGTAGCCATCGAGGCGTAGGGTCTGGCGGTTCGTCCAGTTGTATTCAAAGTTTTATACCCACACACCGTGCTTTCGGTTTTAAATGTAAGGAGGGGTCAGGCAAAGGGGATGTCTAAACAAATAGATGCCCTCGGCAGCCCCCCGAGCAATGTCCGTGCCTCTGTTGTTGCTGAGGTTGGAGGCTCGGTAAAGAAATTAACACTAAAAGTAAGTAAACAGAGGTGCTTATCTTTCAATGGTCATTCGTTCGTTGTTTTGCCTGGGCCATCCGATTGACCCAGGTAGCCTATTGGGCTCCCCCTAGAGGGGGGTTTCATTGTTGGGTCGTTCCATGGTCCTAGCTGAGGAAGCGGAGAGTTGCCTACATACAAGCGTGCCCTGGTTCTTGTGCCCAGGGCGCATTAGTGGCAGGCCACGCCCAGACAATGTTCTACCTGACCAGGCGATGTCTTGTCGACCAAAGCACATCCCTCCGGCTCCGTCGCATCGCCTCAGATTTCTGTCAGTATTTATTTCGCATTTGCATTGAATAGGGGAAGGCAGAGATCGAGTTTTTCATCCCAACCTTTCACCTTTCCTTAGCTGCTGAGCCCCTTCTTTAAATAGGGGGGGGGAAGAGTTCTCATCCCACCTCCTCACCAGCCTTTGAGCCGCCACCTCTTCTCCTTCCTTTCCACCGAATGCATCGGTTCCTAAGTAAGAGAGGGTAATGTCAGGGAGAGAAAAACTCACAGATCTGCTCATGAATCTAGAGCGTGATGTCGAGCTGGAGGTCATCCAATGTAGATGAGATAGTGCGAGCCACCCTTGCTGAGGAGGGGTCGCTGCTGCCAAAGGAGGGGGAGCGCTGGAGGGTGCCGAATGTCGGCGACTTTGCCATCGTTCGTTGTGTCCTTCCTTCGACGGGAGGCGTTTCCTACCCTGACACCATTGTCAGGGTTGCGGCTAATGATGATGGCGTAGTCCCTGGACGCCTCGGTGGAGGCATCGCTGTCGGGGTTGTGGCTAATGATGATGGCATAGTCCCTTGGATGCCCCGGCGGAGGTGCCGCTGTCAGGGTTGCGGCTGATGACGATGGTGTAGTCCCTGGACGCCCCGGCGGAGGGACACCATAGTCGCCGGTGTGGTGCTCGACGTTGCAGATGACGGCGCCTTCGAGGATCTCGCGAAGCGGTAGGACGTCACTGATGGAGAGCGTGGTGTGGTGGCCATAGTAGATGAACTGGCCCGTGTACATGGCCAGACGTTGTCGATGGAGAGCATAGCGCGGTGGCCATAGTGGTACTCATAGCAAAGCTAGGTAGAGACTGTAATTGAATAAGTTTGTGGGGATGCCCCTAAGTGAACAGTCCTTTGAATTTGAGAGTACATTAATCTTTTTCATGATGAAATCACTTTGTAAGTGGCGAATTTGTGCAAAGAATGAACAATTTTTTATCTTTTGTTACGGCAAACAATTTTTCAGCTTCCTCTTTTCATAGAAGAGGTTTTGGTGCTCTCCGACCCTTCCCATGGCTCAAGTTGCAAAAAACTAGGAGTGCGGGTGAATTAATTCTGATTACGCTGGTGAGCAAGGAGGTCATAGCCGCTGGGGCGTGGGTTTTCCACAGTCCTACCAGTTATACTCAGAATTTGCTCTCGTAATCCTAGCCCTTAGGACTTATTATGTGAAGAGTGGAAAACTTAGAGAATGTTTGCCAAGGTAACACAGGAAGTGCTTGCAAGATGAAGTATTTGCAAGATAAACGTGCTTGTATCATTTGTATCAGCCCCCGAGTGAGGTCCGACCCCTCGCAGTTTGCAGGGGTCGGATGTCACTAAAGATCAAGGATTTGTAAAGACAAGAACTGATAAGAAAAAGTATGTGTTTATTTAAGGGTAAAAACGACGTAGCTGACCGATGTTCCAGGCATTGGTGAAGACCTCGCCGTTGATGGTTTTCAACTTGTAGGCGCCTAGGTAGAGTACTTCCACGATGATGTATGGCCCCTCCTAGGGTGGGCAGAGCTTGTGGCGGTCCTTGTTGCTCTGCACAAGGCGGAGGATAAGGTCCCCAACGTTGAAGGCTCGGTCCCGCACTCGTCGGCTATGCTACCATTGCAACACCTGCTGGTACTTGGCCGAACGGAGAAGCGCGATGTCGCGGGCTTCGTCTAGCTGGTCCATGGCGTCTTTAATGTAGATGGGGATCCCAATCTTCCGTTAGGTTCAAGATAAACAACGATTTGTTCGAAGAGCGACACACCGATCCGGCTTCAGATCACAAAGACCCCAAACCCTGCAACCTTAGCACCACGTCTCCTCTGGTTATCAACCGTGTCACAATCTAGTTGACCTCACTAAGAAGGCTAATCCCTGCTGTGAATCGAAGAACACAAGCAAGAACAAGATAAAAAGCAACTCAATTGAAGTGATAATTGCAGATGAATGATTAAGCACTCGAAGTTGGGGTCTTGCAAACCGATAACGGTGACTATTCAATGACAGATTGATCTAAAATAAAACCCAAAACCTAATGTAGGTGGTGGCTACTGATTATATAGCCTAAGGGACGTCCAAGGATCCCTCTTCACGTCCTAAAGGTGTCCCAACACGTTACATGGCCCAACAACCCAAAAGATGACGACGCAGCGCCGTGACAGATTCTGGACGTTCAATTGTTTCGACGATTTCCATTGATTCTGATGGAATTTTGATGTGGGACCACTTCCATTGGTTTCCTTATGAAATTATCTTTCCATCCATATATGGATCATCAAAAACGGAGTTCGGATGCGTCCTGGGCGTCCATTTTATTGCAGACTGGTCCTGACGACCGAGGCAGACTCGAACTCCGATTGGACTGGGCCTCTGGCTTGGCTTGGACGTCCTTGCTGGCCTCCTAAGGTGGTGGCCAAGGAGGAGGACGTCCAAGGCCATCTCTTAGGCATTCTCCATCTTCTTGGGGCGTGCTCCAACTTGGGCCTGGATCCCAAGGATGTCTAACAAGCCCATGATGACAGTGTAGCTCCCACCAGAAATAGCGATAGAATATATTGGTGATTTGGAGGCCTTGCTGATGTGATATTGAGATGGAACTAGATCTATTTGAAATCTTATCAAACAAGCTTTCCATCAAGTGCTCATTGACCTCGATCACACTCCGGATGGATGAGTTATGGCCTTCCCAATGAGGCATTATCGGGCTGCCGACGAACCAAAAGTTCAACTTTAATGAACTTCCATTATGAAACACATTTAAACCTATAATCAAATAGTGACATGTACATGTGAAACCAAGTGAATTATAACCAAAGCCACTATGCAAATGTAGGAATGAGCGCACCTTATAATCATTGTTCGTATCCAAAGGTGCCATGTCCTCATCATCCTCCCCTTCTTGACAACAAACCGTTCTCGGTTTGAGCTTAGCTGGTGGACAAGTTATCGGTAGTAGCCAACATTGCTCCCCTTCTTGAAATTTAACCTGTTGCCTCATTATAAAACTTGGGGATTTCGACATGACAACATTATCGCTATTGGTGCCCTCTAGTTGATCATATTTTTGCACAATGAAAGGAGATTTTAGAGTTGAACAAATATAGACACGATGCACTATATACTCTCCTTTACAATTATATTTGCCAATAAAGTGACATGTACATCTAGATAACCATGGCAATCCTGCACAATTAAATTTCTCCTCCAAACTACTCAGAGCACATAGTGTCTCAAACTCAATATACCCCAAAGTATTTAGAGAAGCCAACAATTTTAGTTCATCTTGTTCAGTGGCAATTGGAAGCAATTGTTTATTTTTAGCACAAGTATTTGGTTCCAAAATAAAAGAATCATTCTCATTCACTGGTTGTGGCACATTAATAATCATATCACTATCACACAACTCTTCTCTATCGCAAAGATCAGTGGAATATTCGCCATGTGTCAAAGGTAAATCAATAGAAGATTTTAGTATAGAATTATTAGCATCATTGGTGGAAAAAATCAGCACATCAAGAGAGCTCTTACCTGATACAGTTACCTGTTCTTTCTCAGTCACCTTGTCCTCTTTTTGGGATACATGCTGCAAAATATTAGTTCCAACAAGAGGCAAAGCACTATCTCCATTTTGTAAAAATTCAGATTTAGATGACGGTATTGTAACATCTGAAATAGCCAATTCTTTTCTAAAAGGCTCATTTTTTCTTCTCTCTGCTCTCATGAGATCTTCTCTTAAAATTTTAGTAGCAATCATAGGTATAAAAGTAATTTTTCTACCATTATATCTGAGCAAATATTTATTAGTAGTTGTGTTGTGCAAAACATTATTTTCAGATATCCATGGCTTACCTAGCAATAATTGACATGCTTGCATAGGTACTATGTCAAATTCTGCGCTGTCCTTATAAAGACCAATTGAAAACTCAATACGAGCAATTTCAGTTACCTTTATCTTATTCCAAGAATTTACCCATTGCATGTAATATGGATGTGGATGTGGTTGTGTGGTCAGACCAAGCTTCTCAACCATCTCTAAGCTTGCAAGGTTGTTGCAAGTCTCACCATCAATCATAACACGACAACGTCGTTCCTTCACAACAAAGTATGTTTGGAACAAGTTGTTGAACTGGTTTTGCTCTGCCTTCTCTATTTGATAACTGAGCACGCGCTGTGCAAACTCTGTAGTACATGTGGGAGGTGACGGTGATGACGTTGTTGTAGCAGCGGAGGAGGAAGGTTGTGTGCATGCTCTAGTGACCGCTTTTGCAATTATTTCATCCATCCTTGTAGTTAGTTGGTCCATGATGTCCTGCATTTCACACTTAAAAAGAAACTCATTGTTTGGCATTGTTAGCAATCAAAATAAATGCCCTATCAACTATTTATTGGTCAGTGGAATCACACTCTCACACGTCTTACCAAGTTCTTACAAGGTTCTTACCAACGCAAAGCAGTGGACGGTACAACCGATGGCTGGTTCGTGATACCTATGAGGGTGTGACACCAAGATTGCAAGAGTCTTTTTCTGTACCGATCTGAAGTATATGTGGAGCTTGGGAGGCATGAAAAAGAACAAATATATAAATGTGGCACACAAGTCAGTGATAGACAGCAATATTGAATAAATGTCCAGAGCACTTGTCCTAGTTGCTGGCCTATACGTGTTTCTATCACCAGTTGTGATAAATAAGAGAGGAAACAAGGATGAAAGGAAACAAGTATTAAAGGTAGCAACGGATATGAACAAGGCAAAAGATACCACAAACAATAGAGCTATTGAGTGTTCCTTATGTGCTCCTTTTCGATATCTTCTATTCTCTTTTACTATTTTTTTCTTTTATTTTTTGTCCAATCTTTTTTTCTTGCTTTTGCTCTTTTGATATTTTTTTTCTCAGCAAGGAGCACACAAGAATAAACCACAAAAAATTTTAGCTCAATTGAATAGAAGATGTGGCCTAAAGAAAATTAGGACTGTGCTAAAAAGCATACCAAAACTTGTGGGCCCAGAAACTCAATTTTCCTAATCAAATTTCACAAATCTAATTTTTGCGAACCCAGCTATGCTGAGATGAAATAGATCTAAAATTTTCTGGTGTTCTCCGTAGATATTAATTTTTTCCCGTTTCGAGTTCGGATGCAAAAGTTATGACTGTTTTAAGGAAGCTGCTCGAATCAGGGATTTAGTGGACACAAGATGCAAACCGATGGTGATACGGAATAGCGGCGGGTGGATGTATCAACACAAACTAGAAAAGAACACAATCTAAACCAGCAACAAGACTTTGACCTAGGACACAAACTCAACAAAGCGGACTCTGAAACTGAATCATACAAAGGCTATGGCGCGGATGGTTATAGGATAGGAAACAAATATGGCATTGGACTATGGGATAAAAGCAAAAACACTTAAACTAAGGGTAAGATGCGAACTTGACGGTATACATATAGCTCTGATACCACTTAATGTAGACGGGGATCCCGATCTTCCTGTCAGGTTCAAGATAAACAACGATTTGTTCAGAGAGCGACACACCGATCCGGCTTCAGATCACAAAGACCCCAAACCCTGCAACCTTAGCACCACGTCTCCTCTGGTTATCAACTGTGTCACAATCCAGTTGACCTCACCAAGAAGGCTAATCCCTGCTGCGAATCAAAGAACACAAGCAAGAACAAGATAAAAAGCAACTCAATTGAAGTGACAATTGCAGATGAATGATTAAGCACTCGAAGTTGGGGTCTTGCAAACCGATAACGGCGACTGTTCAATGATAGATTGATCTAAAACAAAACCCAAAACCTAATGTAGGTGGTGGCTACTGATTATATAGCCTAAGGGACGTCCAAGGATCCCTCTTCACCTCCTAAAGGTGTCCCAACACGTTACAAGGCCCAACAGCCCAAAAGACGACGACGCAGCGCCGTGATAGATTCTGGATGTCTACTTGTTTCAATGATTTCCATTGATTTTGATAGAATTTTGATGTGGGACCACTTCCATTGGTTTCCTTATGAAATTATCTTTCCATCCATATGTGGATCATCAAAAACTGGAGTTTGGATACGTCCTAGGGAGTCCATTTTATTGCAGACTGGTCCTGACGGCCGAGGCAGACTCGAACTCAGATTGGACTGGGCCTTTGGCTTGGCGTGGACATCCTTGCTGGCCTCCTAAGGTGGTGGCCAAGGAGGAGGACGTCCAAGGCCATCTCTTAGGTGTTCTCCATCTTCTTGGGGCATGCTCCAACTTGGGCCTGGGTCCCAAGGATGTCTAACAAGCCCATGATAATAGTGTAGCTCCTGCCAGAAATAGCGACAGAATATATTTGTGATTTGGAGGCCTTGCCGATGTGATATTGAGATGGAACTAGATCTATTTGAAAGCTTATCAAACAAGCTTTCCATCAAGTGCTCATTGACCTCGATCGCACTCTGGATGGATGAGTTATGGCCTTCCCAATGAGGCACTGTCAGGCTGCCGACGAACCGAAAGTTCAACTTTGATGAACTTCCATTATGAAGCACATTTGAACCTACAATCAAATAGTGACATGTACATGTGGAACCAAGTGAATTATAACCAAAGCCACTATGCAAATGTAGGAATGAACGCACCTTATAATCATTGTTCGTATCCGAAGGTGCCATGTCCTCATCAGTCTTGGTGGGATGCTTTGGCCCCTTATTCATCGTATGCTCTGATTCTTGGTGCTCCGTAGTCAAGGTCCATCAGGAGAACGGCCTCGGATTCATAGACCATGAAGAAAGGTGTGTAGCCAGTGGCCCAGCTGGGAGTTGTCCTTAGGCTCTAGAGCACTGCCGGGAGCTTGGTGAGCCAGCGCATGCTGAACTTGTTCAACCGGTTGAAGATCCTAGGTTTAAGGCCTTGTAGGAGCATGCCATTTGCACGCTCGACCTGCCCATTTGTCCGGGGGTGCGCGATGGCCGCCTAATCAATCCAGATGTGTTGTTCATCACAGAATCGAATGAATTTCCTACCGGTGAACTGTGTGCCATTGTCTGTGATGATGGAGTTTGGTACTCCAAAGCGATGGATAATGTCAAGGAAGAACAGTACAGCTTGCTCGGATTTGATCATGGAGATCGGTCGAGCTTCGATCTATTTCGTAAACTTGTCTATGGTGACAAGCAGGTGGGTGAAGCCTCCAGGCGCCTTTTTGAGTGGCCTAACCAGGTTGAGCCCCCAGACTACAAAGGACCACGTGATGGGGATCATCTAGAGTGCTTGGGCTAGGAGGTGAGTCTGTCGAGCGTAGTACTGACACCCTTCATAGGTGTGCACAATTTGCTCGGTGTCGGTTACTGTGGTGGGCCAGTAGAAGCCCTATCGGAATGCGTTTCCAACCAAGGTTCTTGGTGCGGCATGGTGACCGTAGACCCTACTGTGGATGTCGCTCAGCAAAAGTCTTCCCTATTCACTAGGGATGCAGAGCTACAGGATCTCGGTGTGGCTCCATCTGTAGAGTTCACCCTCTACAAGGACGAAGGACTTGGCGTGATGTGCAAGACGTCGAGCTTCTGTCCTATCTGTTGGTAGTGTGTCATAGAGGAGGTATTCGAGGTAGGGTGTTCTCTAGTCATTCAGAAGGTCAGGCTCTATGACCAGATCCTCTTCAAGCTCCATGACCTTAGGGTCGAATGGAATAACCGGTGGGTTGGCCCTCAGGGCTAGATCAGATGGGCCGTCCTTGGCCTGATCTAACTCTTTGTAGTGCACCGAGGGTTTGTGTTGGTCACTGGCGAAGATGCCCATTGGTACCGGCTCTCGACCGAACACCACCTTTGCGAGTGCGTCGACCACCTCATTGAGGTGCCTCGGGACGTGATTAAGTTCAAGGCCGTCGAACTTGTCCTCTAGCCGTCGGACTTCTTGGTAGTATGCAACCATCTTGGTGTCATTATAGCTGGACTCCTTCATGACTTGGTTAACAACCAGCTAAGAGTCACCCTGAATGTCGAGGTGTCAGATGCCTAGCTCGATGGCGATGCGTAGGCCGTTAATGAGTGCCTCGTATTTGGCCACATTATTTGATGAGGGAAAATGGAGCCAAACCATGTACCTCATGCGGACCTCGAGGGGTGATACGAAGACCAGCCCCACGCCGGTGCCCTTCTTCATCTACGATCCATCGAAATACATCATCCAACACTCTTGATTGATGACCGTTGGTGGTATCTGGACCTCAGTCCACTCTGTGATGAAGTCAGCCAGCACCTAGGACTTGAGCGCCGTTCGGGGGCATACCCGATGCCTTGATCCATTAGCTCGAGCACCCACTTTGCGGTTCTTCCTATGGCACCCTGGCTATGGATGACCTCATCGAGGGGGAACGATGTCACTACTGTCACAGGGTGTGACTCGAAGTAATGGCGTAGCTTTTTTTTAGTGATGAGGATGCTGTATAGGAGCTTCTGGATTTGGGAGTAGCGGGTTTTGGAGTCGGATAGTACCTCGCTGATGAAGTACACCAAGCGCTAGACCTTGAGGGCGTGCCCCTCTTCTTCCTGTTCTACTACTAGGGCAGCGCTGACCACTTGCGTGGTGGCCGCTATGTATAGTAGGAGAGATTCTCCGTCGCTTGGAGGAACTAGGATCGGGGGTTTTGTTAGAAGTAGCTTGGCTATGTCAAGCGCCTCCTGAGCCTTGGCTATCCACTCAAAGCGGTCAACTTTCTTAAGGAGTCGATAAAGGGGGAGTCCTCATTCGCCGAGGCATGAGATGAATTGGCCTGAGGCCAGCGAGGCACCCTACGACCTAATGAACCCCCTTTACATTCTGGATTGGACCCATACTTGCGATGGCTGAAATTTTTTCCGGGTTGGCTTTGATGCCATGCTTGGAGATTATAAAGCCGAGCAGCATGCCCCTTAGGACCCCGAAAACATA
This sequence comes from Miscanthus floridulus, assembly GCF_019320115.1. Lineage (NCBI taxonomy): Eukaryota > Viridiplantae > Streptophyta > Magnoliopsida > Poales > Poaceae > Miscanthus > Miscanthus floridulus. The sequence continues at coordinate 120,606 of NW_027096568.1, read as the reverse complement.
TTTCTTAGGATTGAGTTTGATGCAATTTGCCTGGAGTTTCACAAAGGTTTGCTCAAGATCGGCGACAAGGTGGTTAGCCCGTTTGGACTTAACTACGATGTCGTCGACATAGACCTCAATGATCCACCCGATGAGGTCCCCGAAGCAATTGAGCATACAGCGCTGGTATGTGGCTCTAGCATTTTTTAGACCGAATGGCATTGAGACGTAGCAGAATGGCCCGAAGGGGGTGATAAAAGACGTCGCGAGTTGGTCGGACTCTTTCATCATGATTTGGTGGTAGCCAGAGTACGCGTTAAGGAAGTAGAGGGTTTCACACCCCGAGGTGGAATCAACTATTTGGTCGATGCGTGGTAAAGGAAATGGGTCTTTTGGGCACGCCTTGTTGAGACCTGTGTAGTTGACACACATCCTCCATTTCTCGCTCTTTTTTTTGTACTAGAACAAGATTTGCTAACCACTCTAGGTGGTGTACTTCCCTGATGAATCCAGCGGCAAGTAGTTTTGCTATCTCTTCACTAATGGCCCTATGCTTTTCCTCATCAAAGTGGCGCAGGCATTGTTTCACCAGCTTGGAGCCTGGGTGGATTTTCAAGGTATGCTCAGCGACCTCCCTCGGGATGCCTGGCATATCCGAGGGTTTCCACGCAAAGATGTCTTTGTTGTCGCGGAGGAAGTCAATGAGCGTGCTTTCCTATTTGGAGGAGAGCGCGGTACCTATGTGTACTGTTTTTCCCTCGGAGCTACTAGGGTCTATGAGAACCTCTTTGGAGCCCTCTACTAATTTGAATGACCCAGTTGATTTCTTTGTGTTAGGCGCTTCTTCGATGACCTCCTCCCTGAGGGCAGCGAGTTCCCTGGATGCGATGATTGCTATGGCGTGGCCATAGCACTCAACTTCGCACTCGTAAGCCCGTTGGAAGGAGGTGTCGACGGTGATGACCCCGTGTGGGCCTAGCATCTTTAGCTTGGGGTATGTGTAGTTGGGGATGGCCATGAACTTCGCGTAGCATGGTCATCCCAGGATGGCGTGGAAAGTTCTAGGGAACCCTACCACATCGAAGGTGAGGGTCTCTGTGGGGGATAGACCCCCTATACCCTCATGGGTATACATGGGCCGCACCACCGGAGGTAGCCCGGCCCGCAAGATCAAGTTGTACATCGCAAGGCTACAAGTTGTACTAGACATTGTAATAGTACCAAATAGGATACTTTACTTGTAACCTTGTCCCTTCCAGAGTATATAAGGAGGGGCAAGGGGTCCCCTAGAGGACAGATCCATAGAGATCATACAGTATACATCTCAATACAATACACCAAAGACACAGGACGTAGGGTATTACGTCGATCAGACGGCCCGAACCTGTCTAAATCGCTTGTCTCTAGCGCCTTGTGTCACCATCTGGTTCCTGATTACACGCATCCTACCGATAATCTACCACCACGGGCACCCCCCTCGGTGGACTGCCGACCATATTTCGTCGACAGTGGCGCGCCAGGTAGGGGCCCTCCTTTTAGGGGTTGTGCGCGCTAATTCCATGGCGAACCAGATGGCGTACCTCAAGATCAATATTACGTTCTCGGGGATCGACCTTCGATTCTGTACTGGGAATTTCCTCATCGTCATCGTCTGCGATGATTCAGCTTCTCGCGTGCTTCGGTACGCAAAGCGCCAGGGCCCGGTGCGATCGCCTCGTCCTGTTCGTGAAGCACTCGGACAAATCATCAAAAGCGTCATCGGCAAGCACCATGACCAGGCTGAGAGCCCAGCTCGGACTAGTATGCAAGATCAGACTCAGTCCTGGGTCCACACGTCTCCGTAGCGTGCGGCTAAGGAAGGGGCCAGGCCACGGATTGGAAAAGGCCTTGACGACGAAGTTTCTGCATACGTGCAGGAGGCTCCAAGCAATCACCAGAGAAGGCAATATGCATCAGCCATGCAAACAAGGATTTGCATGTGCTCATGTACGTGCATATACATGCACAGAGTTGCTCCTACCAACTACAATTCGGATCTGATCTACACCGCCATGCAACAAGTCGCCCGACCACATCGAGCCACCCGGCGAGCCACGTCGAGAGCCATCGAGCCACCCGGCGAGCCACGTCGAGAGCCATCGAGCCGCTGAGCGAACCGCATCGAGCCACCCGACGAGCCATGTCGAAAGCGATCGAGCCGCTGAGCGAGCCGTCCGAGCTCACGTCGACCACGTCCCGAACAGCTCCGCCGAGCTCCGACCACGTCGACCAAAGACCACGCAAGTTCATTAAGGACAGTAACGATCCTTCGGCTTGCATGCAAGCATGCCGATGCGTGGGTCACGTATATCAATATGGAACAAGCTAAGTCATGTTTCCTATTTCAATTAACTATTCTATGCATATATATTGGATATATCTACATCTACGTAACTATTTTTGGCAGGTGCTAGAACTCCGACCAGGCGTATCTAGCAGCAAGCAGCCAAACGACGGCAAGCCAGCAAGGAGGTCGTGCAAAGCTAGCTGGTCGACCGTACGGATCAGTTTGCACATATGCATGATTGTTCGGAAATTAATACGTACATGGTTATGTACCATTGTATCAACCAACATCAAGCAAGTTGCTGATCCATGGCGAACCAGATGGCGTACCTCAAGACCAACGTCGTTTGCGGCAACTCATCTTGCTGCGACGGCCTCCTTCAACAACATCTACGACAAATCGGCGGCGGCAGTTCAACATCGTGCGCGGCTGCCGTCATCAAATCCATCCACAAGTCGGAGCTTGACTGGTGGTCGATGAATTCATCGCCCGATTGTGAACGTGAGAATCGATCTACAGCACCATGCAAGATGATGTCAGCATGCAAAGATCATGCGCGATCTACTACATGCAAGATGATAATCGGAACGGGTCTCCATCGTCGACTTGACGGATCTCCATCATCGACTAGCACGACGCTGCACTCGTTGCCTCCCTGGCTACACTTCTCCAACAGCCTAGGGCCCATCGCCGCAAGTCCAGATTGGATCAGAAGCTCGATACCTGTCTCGGCGATACGCCTAGTCGGAGCCAACGCTCAAGAGCTGAGATCAGCACCAGCGGGCACACGTACATGCAAGCTAACTACGAATGTCTAGGATACTTGCACGTGCATGTGCACGCATGTATCTATCGTGCTCCAGGCACAGCTCGTTGAGCCATCAAGGGAGACAGCGAGCTGTTAAGCTATCTAGCGAGTCACGACGAGCCGTGTTGAGCCACGTCGAGCCGTTGAGCGAGCCGCGCCGAGCCACAAGCGAGACACGTCAAGCCATCTCTCGAACATCGCAACACGCCGACTACATCCACCGATCAGTCAATAAAGCTAAGTATTATTTTTAATTGAAAATTTCTTCGATCATCATACACCTCCGCCGACCATCCTTAGGGTGCGCTCCGCGTCGAATTTTCTCCATACATACAATCCAAAACATGTATAAGTTTTTACAACGGTTCGCCGATACGTTTTCCTTCCTGCTTGAGAATCCCAGAGCCGGCACTGTCTCCGGCTCCACCCCACGCGTGCATGAGAGTCCGCCCTCTGCGCTACGGGTAGTCGGCAGTCGCTCCCTGGTAACACTGGCACTCTACGCGTGGCAGCGTTCCGTACCTCACGCTACGAGATGTTGGTCAGCCCTAGAGCTGGCGCATTCTCCAGGACAGGTTAATACATCGCGCTACGCCGCTACATAACAAAAGGGCTAAAAACAGCTAATGTTATTTTTCGAATATTACACCAAGTATAATTCATCGCCAAGTGTTTACTTCACCTCCTACAGAGAGGTCAATATATTTCGTACATCATCATGTACTACCGCTCTCCGTGTTTATTTTTTTCAGGAACATACTTCGGTCAAACGAGCTCATGCTTCGGGGCTCGCCAAGACCACTATGGTGCTCGAGGACTCTGGCCAGACCACCCTCGTGCTCAGGGACTCGCCAGACCACTCCGTGCTCTGGGACCCTCGGGGACTCGCCAGACCACTCCGTGCTCTGGGACTTCTGGCCAGACCACTTCGTGCTCGGGGACTGCCTCGATCACTCTCCGACCACAGCTTGGGGACTTCGTCGCTCGCTCCTCGACCTGTGCTCGGGGACTGCCTCGACCACTCTCCGACCACAGCTTGGGGATTTCGCGTCTCAACTACATGCAACTGACTGACTCGCATACAGTTGGGATATTTTTTTCTCCTTTAGACCTTGCTACAAGGCTCATACCTCGCCTTACAGCAAGCTCGGGGACTACATCCATGGGTTACTATTTCTCGTCGCAGGGGCCAATCTTAGAATCTTCGTCCAATGGATCTCAACAAGACTGCACGCAAGCGGCGCTGCCATCAAGTCGCGACATGTCGCTATTGGAGGCAATGTACATGCCCTTGCGTCAAGTCCACATGTGCACGTCCATGCGAGATGATCATCAGCAAGCAAAGGCCACATCTACAGTGCCATGCAATGCAAGCTCCATACAAGCTAATCAATTGTTGAGCTGAGACTTGCATGTGCTCGTACACGTGCGTATACATGCACAGAGCTGCCCCTACTGAACTACCACCAGATTCAAAAGATCCTATCAAGACTACGCGTCGACTCCATGCAGAAGATGAAAAGCATCACCGACTCCAAATATGAAGACCACATACAAATCTACACCATCGCCGATCGTGAGCTGTCCGAGTCTCCGACCACGTCCCGAGCGGCTCTGTCGAGCTCCGACCACATCAATCACCAGACCATGTCGCAATGATGATTGCCGCGAAGAACGGCGCTGTGACAACCGTGACCATCGTCGTGCGACAAGTCGGAAAGCTCGAGGACCGGACAACTTCATCGCCACCGACCAAATTTCATCGCCATCGGGGACTTCGTCGCTCGCTCCTCGACCTGTGCTCGGGGACTGCCTCGACAACTCTCCGACCACAGCTTGGGGACTTCGTCGCTCGCCCCTCGACCTGTGCTCAGGGACTGCCTCGATCACTCTTCGACCACAGCTTGGGGACTTCGTCGCTCTTTTCTTGACCTACGCACGGGGACTTTGCGTCTCGGCTACATGCGACTGGCAACTCGCATACAGCTGGGATATTTTTTTTTCACACTTAGACCTTGCTACAAGGTTTATACCTCACCTTCCAGCAAGCTCGGGGACTACATCGGTACGATGCACCTGCCGGGGCATTTTGTATCGCCTGTACGACGATTGGGTTCTCAACTTAACTGGGAATTCTTTTTAGACCCTGGCACCACGGGACTACGTCACCTACTACTAGGCTCGGGGACTAAGTGGGCACACTTCACCTTGCGGTGAATGTGCTCGATCTAATGATCAAAGACGCTACGCTTCAAGACGCACTTACATTTCTTTTCAGAAATACAAGTGGGCACACTTCGGGGGAAATATTTTTCAAATTTTATCTTGAGCCCCTTACATCCTTCTAGCAAGCTCAAGACGGCGCTACTCGAAGGATACAAGGCGCTCGGGGACTAGGTGTGGGGGATAGACCCCCTATACCCTCATGGGTATACATGGGCCGCACCACCGGAGGTAGCCCGGCCCGCAAGATCAAGTTGTACATCGCAAGGCTACAAGTTGTACTAGACATTGTAATAGTACCAAATAGGATACTTTACTTGTAACCTTGTCCCTTCAGAGTATATAAGGAGGGGCAAGGGTCCCCTAGAGGACAGATCCATAGAGATCATACAGTATACATCTCAATACAATACACCAAAGACACAGGACGTAGGGTATTACGTCGATCAGACGGCCCGAACCTGTCTAAATCGCTGTCTCTGCGCCTTGTATCACCATCTGGTTCCTGATTACACGCATCCTACCGATAATCTACCACCACGGGCACCCCCCTCGGTGGACTGCCGACCATATTTCGTCGACAGTCTCAGTCCTGTAATTGGACTGATCCCCAAAGGTAATGGGTAGATCGATCTGTCCGAGTGGCATGGCCTGCTTTCTAGGGATGATGCCATGGAAAGGCGCTCGGATTGGGCGGAGGTGCGTTCGGTCGACCCCCATTACGTCAAGCGTCTTTGCGTACATGATGTTGAGGCCGCTGCCTCCGTCCATTAAAACTTTGGTGAGGCGCTTTGGGCCAACGATCGGGTCGATGACAAGCAGATACCTTCCTAGATGTGGGATCATGTTCAGATGGTCAGCCCAATAAAAGGTTATGGCAGACTCAACCACCGGAGGAAGAGAGGTGTGGCTGGCTGGGCCATATAGACTTAGCGGCGTGCAACCTTCTGATGACATTTGGAGTCATAGGCCATTGATCCTCTAAAGATCATGAGGCAGCCATCCAGCGTTGGAATGCCATCATCCTTCTCCTCGACATCATCGGTAGCAGGGGTAGGTTCCTTTCCCTGCTCCCCCTTGTTGGCGCTACCGGCCAAGAACTTGCGCATGAGGCCACAGTCCTTGAGGAAATGCTTTATGGGGAAGGCATGGTTTGGGCATGGCCCCTCAAGCATTTTCTCGAAGTGGTTTGGGGCGCCCTCCGTGGGCTTCCAACCACCCTTGTGGTCAGCGGCAGCCATGAGTGGGTCCTCATGCCATTGCTTCTTGTTTTTCCTTTTGGCGGAATGATTGGAGGTGCTTTCATTGGCACCCTCGTCCTGACTTGCCTTGCTGTTGGAGCAGTCAAAGATGGCTCCGACCACCTCTTCTCCTAAGGCATGGCTGGTGGCGATGTCCAGGAGCTCCTGGGTGGTTCGCGGGCCCTTGTGTCCCAGCTTGTGAACCAAGGACTCACAGGTTGTCCTAGACAGGAAGGCTCCTATCACATCGGCGTTGGCAACGTTAGGGAGCTCGTTGCACTATCGGGAGAAGCATTGGATATACCCACGAAGGGTTTCATCGGCCTTCCAGCAATAGTTCTTGAGATCCTAGGGGTTTCTAGGACATTTGTACGTGCCCTAGAAGTTCCACACAAAGATCTCCCTTAGGTCCGCCCAACTCTGAATGGCATCGGACGGAAGGTGCTCCAACCATGCTCGTGCCGAATCGGCAAGAAACAGTGGAAGGTTGCGGATATTGAAGTCATCATTATCTGCTCCACTGGCTTGATAGGCAAGCTGATAGTCTTCAAGCCAAAGCCTAGGGTTTGTCTCACCAGAATACTTAGGGATGTTGGTAGGTGGTCGATACCTTGGTGAGAACGGAGCATTGAGGATGTGACAGCCGAAGGCCTAAGGGCCTAGCAGGCCGGGGCTCAGGCTCCGATCCTCGTCGCTGTCGTAACATCCACCGCATAGAGGATGATAGCCGCGGCGGGCTCCTTCCCCCAGGTCACCGTGGGTGCGTCTACGGGCGTCGAGGGTGTTGCGTGTGTCATGGTTGTGGTCGAGACGTTGATGTACTAGGACTACAGTATGCTGCCCATCGCCCCGTAGCGCTTGGTGGATGGACGTGTCCCTAGTTGGACGCACCGAGGGGGTACGCTGGCTGGCATTGGGCTTGTGTCGTCAAGACATTGAGCTCTCCGCCTACTGTGCTGCCGCACGCTCAAGTAGCGTGCGAATCTCGTGGTGGACCCGGCAATCCTCTAGCGTCACAGCCTCTAGAAGGCCATGAAGTAGGGCCATCGCGGCAGCGATGTTCTAGCTCGCACGAGCAAAGCAAGGAAGGGTTTCATCGTCAGCGATGATCCTTTGGTTCATGTCGCGGGCCATGGCGCACGCGTGCCCTCCATCTCCACGGCGCCTGATCTCCTCGTTGATCTTCTTGTACTCCCAAACAAGCTGCTGTCCAGTTTCATCTATTTCCCGCTTTTGGGCTTCTAGCTGCTCCACCCCAACATGAGGTGGGGCTGCCGCTCCCCCTTCAGCTCCATTGCTGAGGTTGCATGCTGGGGTGGCTTCCTCCTTGGAGGCACTTTCGACATGTCCCTCGGAGGTTTCTGCCATGAAGCATTCCCGGGAGGGATGATGGCTTCCCCTACCAGAGTCAGACCCAGAATCTGACCTCGAGTCTTTCACAAGGAGGCCGTGGAGGGATTCTATGATGCTTTCGATCATCCCCATGAACTCGTTGTTTGCGGGAAATAGGATCACTCGCTAGGCCACAAGGTGGCTTACGGTCGCTGTGGCGTTGCGGAGACCGAACAGAAATGCCATCGAGGCGCATTGAGTGGAGCGTTTTAGAGATAGGGTGATGTGGCACGGGGCCTCCTTGGATGGTTGGGGTCCAAGGGAGACGCCGGGCTGGCCCACAAGCCTCTGGTAGCTGGAGTTGGCAGAGGGGAGAGACTGGACGGACGTGTGGGCCAGCGCCAACTCTCCTCCCAGTGTGACAATGAAGTCTAGGTCACCAAAACGCACGTGTGCGCTCGGGACCCAGCTGATTGCGTGGTTAGCCACCCGAGGCCTGATTTGGAATGCAGAAAGGTCCCCTACCTAGCGCGCCAACTGTCGGTGCTTCGAACAAACACCGGCTAGTAAATTTGTGATTATTGCACATTAGGCCCGGATGGTGCACTAAAGGACACGAGGATTATACTAGGTTCGGGCAGAATATCCCTATGTCTAGTTTGCTGCTGCTGCTCAGTGTTATTAGTACCGAAAGTGGTTCGTAGTAGGGGGTACAAAACAGTCGAGAGAGGGACGAGTCCCAAGTCTCTGATGGAATTATCAAAAAGGTTGCTGAGAGCTTGGTCACTGCTCAACTATGTATGTCGTGTCATGTGTGTTCAACTTATCCATCAAGAGTCAGTCCCCCTTGTTGGAGGAAGCACATCCCCTTTATAGATGAAGAGGACGGCTTTACAAGTGAGAGGGAAAGGGTGCGTATGTTACTGAGCCTTGTTGTCCACATCTACCGAGTTTTGTTGCCCATACTAGTGAATACTAGATAATGGTAGGCACCTACAACACTATCGATGCCACTATAGAATGTTAGGATGGCTACAGAGTACTGCTCCGTGCAGGGTATGGTCTCTAGTACAGTGGTTTTGACTTATGAGCCTTGTCTTGCCTTTCTCCGCACGCCTTCTGCTTCCTATGAGCCCTGGTCGAAGGGACGCGGGGTCAGAGTCTGAAGTAGCGCTTTGGGCAAGGCCTTCCGATCGAAGAGGGCATCCGAAGGTCGAAGCGAGTGCTTCGATCTAGTGGGCCTGAGGGACCATGGAGCGGGCACTGCTCCTTTGGGACCATAGCGTGGTGACAGCACATTCGTCATTATAGAGGGCGTGAGTCTCTTCCTAGACCATAGTGGTTGTCGTATGTCTATGTCGAGTTCCGTGTCTAAGGGCTGAAGGCAGCGCCTACAATACTGTTCGGACTCTACAATGCCGGAATGGTCTAAAGCACCTATCCCGTCGTTCCCTGGATGTGTCCCTCGGAGGTTTCTGCCATGAAGCATTCCCGGGAGGGATGATGGCTTCCCCTAACGAAGTCAGACCTAGAGTCCGACCCCGAGTCTTCCGCGAGGAGGCCGTGGAGGGATTCTATGATGCTTTCGATCATCCCCACGAACTCAGTTGTTTGCGGGAAATAGGATCACTCGCTAGGCCACAAGGTGGCTTACGGTCACCGCGGTGTTGCGGAGACCGAACAGAAACGCCATTGAGGCGCACCGAGTGGAGCGTTTTAGAGAGAGGGTGATGTGGCACGGGGCCTCCTTGGACGGCTGGGGTCAAAGGGAGATGCCGGGCTGGCCCTCAAGCCTCCAGTAGCTAGAGTTGGCAGAGGGGAGAGACTGGACGGACATGTGAGCCAGCGCCAACTCTCCTCCCAGCGTGATAATGAAGTCTAGGTCACCAAAACACACGTGTGCACCTGGGACCTAGCTGATTGCGTGGTTAGCCATTCGAGGCCTGATTTGGAATGCAGAAAGGTCCCCTACCTGGCGCGCCAACTGTCGGTGCTTCGAACAAACACCGGCTAGTAAATTTGTGATTATTGCACGTTAGGCCCGGATGGTGCACTAAAGGACACGAGGATTATACTGGTTCGGGCAAAATATCCCTACGTCCAGTTTGCTGCTGCGGCTCATGTTATTAGTACCGAAAGTGGTTCATAGTAGGGGGTACAAAACAATCGAGAGAGGGAAGAGTCCCAAGTCTCTGATGGAATTATCAAAAAGGTTGCTGAGAGCTTGGTCACTGCTCAACTATGTATGTCGTGTCATGTGTGTTCAACTTATCCATCAAGAGTCAGTCCCCCTTGTTGGAGGAAGCACATCCCCTTTATAGATGAAGGGGACGGCTTTACAAGTGAGAGGGAAAGGGTGCGTATGTTACTAAGCCTTGTTGTCCACGTCTACCAAGTCTTGTTGCCCATACCGGTGAATACCAGATAATGGTAGGCGCCTACAACACTATCGATGCCACTATAGAATGTCAGGATGGCTGCAGAGTACTGCTTCATGCAGGGTATGGTCTCTGGTACAGTGGTTTTGACTTATGAGCCTTGTCTTGCCTTTCTCCACACTCCTTCTGCTTCCTACGAGCCCTGGTCGAAGGGACGTGGGGTCAGAGTCTGAAGTAGCGCTTTGGGCAAGGCCTTCCGATCGGAGAGGGCATCCAAAGGCCAAAGCGAGTGCTCCGATTTGGTGGGCCCAAGGGACCATGGAGCGGGCGCTGCTCCTTTGGGACCATAGCGTGGTGACAGCACATTTGTCATTGTAGAGGGCGTGAGTCTCTTCCTAGACCATAGTGGTTGTCGTATGTCTATGTCGGGTTCCGTGTCTAAGGGCTGAAGGCGGCGCCTACAATACTGTTCGGACTCTGTAATGCCAGAATGGTCTAAAGCACCTATCTCATCATTCCCTGGACATGTCCCTCGGAGGTTTCTGCCATGAAGCATTCCCGGGAGGGATGATGGCTTCCCCTACCGGAGTTAGACCCAGAGTCTGACCCCGAGTCTTCCGCGAGGAGGCCATGGAGGGATTCTATGACGCTTTCGATCATCCCCACAAACTCGTTGTTTGTGGGAAACAGGATCACTCGCTAGGCCACAAGGTGGCTTACGGTCACCGTGGCGTTGCAGAGACCAAACAGAAATGCCATCGAGGCGCACCGAGTGGAGCGTTTTAGAGAGAGGGTGATGTGGCATGGGGCCTCCTTGGACGGCTGGGGTCAAAGGGAGATGCCGGGCTGGCCCTCAAGCCTCCAGTAGCTAGAGTTGGCAGAGGGGAGAGACTGGACGGACATGTGAGCCAGCGCCAACTCTCCTCCCAGCGTGACAATGAAGTCTAGGTCACCAAAACACACGTGTGCACCTGGGACCTAGCTGATTGCGTGGTTAGCCATTCGAGGCCTGATTTGGAATGCAGAAAGGTCCCCTACCTGGCGCGCCAACTGTCGGTGCTTCGAACAAACACCGGCTAGTAAATTTGTGATTATTGCACGTTAGGCCCGGATGGTGCACTAAAGGACACGAGGATTATACTAGTTCGGGCAAAATATCCCTACGTCCAGTTTGCTGCTGCGGCTCATGTTATTAGTACCGAAAGTGGTTCATAGTAGGGGGTACAAAACAATCGAGAGAGGGAAGAGTCCCAAGTCTCTGATGGAATTATCAAAAAGGTTGCTGAGAGCTTGGTCACTGCTCAACTATGTATGTCGTGTCATGTGTGTTCAACTTATCCATCAAGAGTCAGTCCCCCTTGTTGGAGGAAGCACATCCCCTTTATAGATGAAGGGGACGGCTTTACAAGTGAGAGGGAAAGGGTGTGTATGTTACTGAGCCTTGTTGTCCACATCTACCGAGTTTTGTTGCCCATACTAGTGAATACCAGATAATGGTAGGCGCCTACAACATTGTCGATGCCACTATAGAATGTTAGGATGGCTGCAGAGTACTGCTCCGTGTAGGGTATGGTCTCTGGTATAGTGGTTTTGACTTATGAGCCTTGTCTTGCCTTTCTCCGCACGCCTTCTGCTTCCTATGAGCCATGGTCGAAGGGACGCGGGGTCAGAGTCTGAAGTAGCGCTTTGGGCAAGGCCTTCCGATCGGAGAGGGCATCCGAAGGCCGAAGCGAGTGCTTCGATCTAGTGGGCCTGAGGGACCATGGAGCGGGCACTGCTCCTTTGGGACCATAGCAGTGGTGACAGCACATTCGTCTTTATAGAGGGCGTGAGTCTCTTCCTAGACCATAGTGGTTGTCGTATGTCTATGTCGAGTTCCGTGTCTAAGGGCTAAAGGCGGCGCCTACAATACTGTTCGGACTCTGCAATGCCGGAATGGTCTAAAGCACCTATCCCGTCGTTCCCTGGTGGTACTTTTCCTACCGTGGAGCAGGGCATGGACCTTGGTGCTTTGTTTGACTTGAGTGTCAAGTCGTACTCTGTGCTCATCCTTATGATGGAGTAGGGTGTACTTGTAGGGCGAGGCGGAGTCTGCCCTCGGCCGTCAGGCGAGGCGGAGCCTAGCCCTCGAGGGTCTAGCGAGGCGAAGTCTAGCCCTCGGGGGTCAGGCAAGGCAGAGTTTGCCCTCGGCCATCAGGCGAGGCAGAGCCTAGCCCTCGGGGGTTGGGCGAGGGGGAGTCTAGCCCTCAGGGGTCGGGCGAGGTGGAACCAGTCAGTTGTTGTTTCGGACAAGAGATGAAGTAACGTTCTTGTCTGATCGAGAGTTTCAATTGTTCGATGGTTCATCAGTTCCACCTCGTTAGGTACCCCGGTATTAGGTCCCTGACAGTTAGTTACAAGGTCTTTGGTACCCAAATGTCCTTCTTCTTAGAGCCCACAATTGGTGTACCAATGAACTTAGCCTTCCCACCATTGGTTCCGTTAACAAGCATGTAACAAGAATCAAATCTAATTGAGGATACATTAGGTTGCTTGTTCTTGTTATTCTTGCAATATTGCTCTATATGCCCAACTTGCTTGCAACTATTACAAAACTAACCATTGCCCTTCACAAAGCTAGCTTTGGGAGTGACAAAGGCGCCTTGCCTTTCTCAAGGGTATAGCCTAATAACTTTTTGTTGAGAGAAAACCTTTGGCTATCCAAACACTTTAGCAAGCGGGCATCCCCACCATAGGCATTGATGAGGACATCAATTGTTCATCACATACAAGCTAAGGAGAGGAGGAGGTCCAGCATGGGCATCCAATTCATCTTTCTCATGGTGGAGGCCCAGTCCAACTGAAGTTGGAGCCCATCTCCGGTTTCAGGACCAGTCTGTCTTAAACTGATCACTTAGGACGCATCCGAACTCCATTTTTGATGATCCACATATGGTTGGAAAGCTAATTTTATAAGGAAACCAATGCAAGTGGTCTCATGTCAGAAGCCCTTCAAAATCAACAAGAATCATCGAAATAAGTCAGTGTCTAGAATATACCAGGGTGCTGCGACACCGTCTTTTGGTCTGTTGGACCGTGTATCGTGTTTGGGCCCATTAGGGGCGCGTCCAGGGGGTGATGCCCAAGACTCTATAAATAGTAGCCGTTGCTCTCCTTAGGGTTTGTGTTTTGTTTAGTTCTTGATTTTCTCATGCAACAGACATCGTTTTGCTGCAATTATGCCGCCAAGGCTGCTTGCTGTGAAGCAGGGCCCCAGTTCTTGATCTTGTTCGCCTATGGCGATTAGTCCTTTCGAATAAAGACTTGAACTCTTTCTTGTTATTATAAGCCTCATATTTATTTGCTAATTTTAGATTGCGTTCATCCCATTCTTTCTTGTGTTCTCAATTCGCTTACAGGAAAGCCTTCTCGGCGAGGTCAATCGCGTTCGCGTGGTTGATAACCAACAGAGCAGTGGTGTAACGGTTGCGAGGGTCCGAATCAGTCTTGGTTCGAAACCTAGATCATGAACGTTGAGTCTTCACCAATCGACGCTATCATACCTATCGGAAGATCGGGTCTTGTCTACATCAAGTGGTATCAGAGACCTTGTTGCCCGTTAGGTATAACTTTGTTCCCCCCTTTAGATTGTTACTATTTTTGCATTACCTATAGTCCACAAAAAGGCAAAAAAGTATACACCGCCACATATTCCCTATCCTATAGCCTTGTTGTGTCGTGCAATTTCGTCTCTATTTCGCGTTGTTGAGTTTGTGTCCTAGGGTAAGTTCTGGTTGCTGGTTTTAGATCATTTTTAGTCCAGTTTGTATTTTCCCTTTGTTTTTCATCATAATCCGTGAACACCTTGAAGTCTTGCTGTGTTTCCTTTTATATCCATCAAACCCTAGTGCACACCATCTAATTTGTTACACTTGTCTTCACTGTTTCCATCAAATCCTTGCTGCCGTGACCAATTTTGCGCGCATTGTTCCCAGTTTTGTCCTCTAATTCAGAGTTAGTTCTTAAAAACTGGTCTAGTTTTCGCATAAGAACTCAGATTTCGATGTTCCATATATCAAAATTGATCAGAAAAAATTTTAGATCCGTCCGTCTACCGCTTTAACGGGTTTGGAAATTTTTATTTTGGCAAAAGACTGGTCACAAGATCATCTTTTCGTTGTCACAAGCTTTTTGTCGATTTTGAGCACATCTTCTAAAATTTCCACTGGTCACATCTTTCACCTATTTAAGCTCATATTTTCTATGGTTACTTCTTTTGTGCTCCTAAGTGAAGAAAAAATATCAAAAAAATAAAAAGAAAAAGTCAAAGAATCCAAAAAACAACAACAGCCCAAAAATAGAGAAAAAGAGACAAACAAAAGTGGAACAATATCTAGAGGAGCACATAGAGAGCGCCATTTGAGCTATGTTTACGTGTGCTGATTTCTGTCCTTGTTCCTAATCATATTTCTGCTGTTCACATCACTTGATACATTTGGTACTTGGAACGTGAGTAGGCCAGCAACTAAGACAAGTACTTGGGATACTTATTCAGCTTTGCTATTCAGTTGTGAATTTTGCTATTCCTTGCTACTATATTGTGCCTATCCAAGCTCTACTTTCTTCTAACCAAGTATAGGTTTGCCTTGCAACTGTTACACTCAAGTTATAATGGTATCACATTCACCGACCGATTGCACCGCCTGTTGCTTTGGTAAGAACACTTGTAAGACCATGGTAAGACGCTTGAGAGTTGAGTGCCTTGTTTTTCCTTGTCCATACCCTAAGTAGTTGGTAGGGATAATACTATTTGTGTTGTCTTCTTCTTTCTACTAACCATATAAGGAAAATCTAGAGGCAGTGGCAAAGGAAATGGGGACACACCTATAGATTTTAATGACTGTGTTTCTAAGAATGAGCTTCATGCCATTCTTGCTGACAAGTTCAATGAGATCCTTCAACAAATCACCAACTTGGCCAAGAGGATTGAAGATGTTGAACAACGACATCCTGAACCATGTCCTGAAGAAGAAGATGATGATCTCTTTGAGGAGGATGATGGCGACATGGAGGCTGAATTGAAGCTCAATGATGTGCTGAGGATGCATGTAACCGTAATCGATTGAACTTTAACCGACGTGGTATGGGAGGTAATAACCAAGGTAATAATGATCCTTTCTCTAAAATCAAGTTTAAGATACCTCCTTTTTCTGGTTCTACTGATCTTGAAGCATATTTAGATTGGGAGATGGTTGTAGATCAAAAATTTAGCTCCCATCAAGTACCTGAAGAATATAGAGTTAGACTTGCTACTAGTGAGTTTACTAGTTTTGCTCTTTTCTGGTGCAATGATATTTGCAATAATGTTAATGCTAATGCTAATGCTCAAATACCTCAAACCTGGACTGTACTTAAATGACGAATGAAATTGAGATTTGTTCCTCCATACTATAAGCATGATCTGTGATTAAAAATGCAACGTTTAAATCAAGGTAGTAAGATTGTTGAGGAATATTATTAGGAGCTTTTAATTGGTCCAGCACATAGCAACAAACAAGAGGATGAAATGGATAAGTGTTCTAGATTTTTTGGAGGTTTGCGTCGTGAAATATAGGATGTTCTTGACTATAAAGAATGGACTAGATTTTCCCAATTATATCATTATGCTCTTAAAGCTGAAAGGGAAGTATAGGAACGACAACCTAGGCGTTCCACGACTCCGTCGACTCCTTCACGTCCAACCGAGGTGAGTAAATTTTCTAATGTGCAGACACCACCAGCGCCTATAAAGAAGAGTTCTTCTATCACACCTTCTTCTAGTAGATCTACTACACCTTCCTCTAGCAGCTCTTCTAAAGTTGTTTGCCATCGCTGCAAGGGCATGGGACATATTCCTAAAGAATGCCCTAGCAAACGCGCATATATTGCTACTAATGATGGTTGGTATGCTAGTGCTAGTGATTAAGAGAATGAATTTGCACTTGCAACTGATCTTTATGCAGATAAATTTGCGGATAGTGCTGAAGATCCTGATGTTGCTAAAGATCCTGATGAGGTAATTGATAGTGTGGCATGCACTGCAGACTACAAATCAATCCTTGTTCAGCGTGTTTTGAGTACACAAGTTGAGCCATGAGATAAGCTACAACGCCATAATTTGTTTCAAATGTTCCTCATTGTCAATAATTTCCGTGTTTGTGCTATAATTGATGGAGGGAGCAGCAATAACTTTGTAAGTTCTGATCTTGTTAAGACCATTGGTTTATCTACACGTGCTCTTCCACATTCATACCATGTTTAGTGGTTCAACAATAGTGGTAAGGCAAAGGTAATACAATCTGTGCATGTGCATTTTTCTATCGGATCATACCATGATTATGCTGAATTTGATGTCATGCCTATGCAAGCTTGTTCACTTTTGTTAGGCCGCCCTTGGCAATATGATAATAATGTTGTACATCATGGTAGGCAAAATAGATATAGTTTTATGTTTATAGGAAAGACCATTGCTTTACTTCCTTTAACTCCTGCTGAAATTGTGCGATATGAAAAGGAACTTGCTGAAAAGAAAAAGAAAGGCCATGATGAAGACTCTAGCAAACCAGCAAATGAACCATCAAGTAACATGAAAGAAGTTCTATTTGCTCTTAAATCTATTCTTGCTGATCATGATGAACCATGTTATGCTTTAACTTGTACGTCGCCTATATGTCCACTTGGTCCTGCTTCTAGTGCTATGCCTCTTGTTGGTACTAACCTTTTGTAGGAGAAGGAGGATGAATTCCCAGTAGGGAGGCCACCATGGCAGCTATCTTTGCAAAGGATTGGGCGCCAAGATGAATGTCTTCTTCTGGAGCCATCGTTGCTGTCATCTAATGGAGGAGACGATCTACTTCAGTCGAGGACGACTTCAATTCAAGAAAGGGAGGATGATGAGTACATCACTTCTTCATCACATACAAGCCAAGGAGAGGAGGAGGTCCAGCATGAGCGTCCAATTCATCTTTCTCATGGTGGAGGCCCAGTCCAACTGAAGTTGGAGCCTATCTCGGGTTCCAGGACTAGTCTACCTTAAACTGGTCACCTAGGACATATCTGGACTCTGTTTTCGACGATCCTATATATGGTTCAAAAGCTAATTTGATAAGGAAGCCAATGCAAGTGGTCTCACATCAAAATCCCTTCGGAATCAACAGGAATCATCGAAACAAGTCAGCATCCTAGAATTTGCCAGGGTGCTGCAACACCGTCTTTTGGTCCATTGGACCGTGTATTGTGTTTGGGCCCATTAGGGGGCTGTGTCCATGGGGGTGACGCCCAAGACTCTATAAATATCAGCCGTCACTCTCCTTATGGTTTAGGTTTTGTTTAGTTCTTAATTTCCTCATGAAACAGACATCGTTTTGCTACAACTATGCCGCCAAGGCTGCTTGCTGTGAACTAGGGCCCCAGTTCTTGATCTTGTTCGCCTAAGACAATTAGTCCTTTTGAATAAAGACTTGAACTCCTTCTTGTTATCATAAGTCTCATATTTATTTGCAATTTTAGATTGCGTTCATCCTGTTCTTGCTTGTGTTCTCGATTCGCATGCAGGAAAGCCTTCTCGGCGTGGTCAATCACTGTTCGCGTGGTTGATAACCGACGAAGCAGTGGTGTAATAGTTGTGGGGGTCTGAATTAGTCTTGGTTTGAAGCCTAGATCATGAACATCAAGTCTTCACCAATCGACGCTATCATACCTATCGGAAGATCAGGCCTTGTCTACATCAGGCATTGCCTAAGGCACGAGTGAGCTCGTTCACCTCCTTCTTGAGGGTCTCATTTTCCACCATTAGTGAGGCATCACAAGTGAAACCATCACTCAAAGGTGAAGTTGAAGTAGAAGTGCTACAAGAAAGGTTAGTGGGAGCAACTACAATGGGCTTATAAAAAGAGTTATCAATAATATGACATGTTAGTCCCATATCACAAGACACAATCACTTGCTCCTTCTTGGCTTCCTCCATTTTGACTTGCTCAATGAGAGGAGTGAGCCTTTTCAAGCTTAGAGTGAGCTTTGCCAAGCTTCTCATGGGTTTCTATTAGCCTCTCATGAGTGGCATTTAGCTCATCAAAGGATTGCTCAAGAAATTTGGCTTTCTTGTGTAATTCTATGCACTCCTTTATCTTTATCTCGAAGCAAGTGTGCACTCACTCACACATGTCCATGAGCTCATCCTTGGTGTACTCATCATCATCATCACTCCTACAAGCATCACTTTCACATTCATCATCATCACTCACATCATATTTTACCTTGATAGGCTTTGCCATGAGGCATGTCGATGGAGTGTTGAAGATAGAGGGCTTGTTGTTGATGGCGATGCTTGCTAGTGCTTTCTTGATAAATTTCTTGCCATCATCACTAGAGCCATCACTATCTGAAGAGCCATCACTATCCCAAGTGACCACATATCCTTCACCTTTCTTCTTCTTTTGGAAGGTTATCTTCTTCTCCTTCTCGTGCTTCTTCTTCTTACCTCATCATTGTCACTATTATAGGGACAATCTGCTACAACAGTGATTAGGGCTCTTGCAATTATAGCATCTTCTCATATATTCTTTGCTTTTGGTATGATCTCTTCTCTTTCTTGCACCATAGCCCTTCTTTTTCATGAATTTGCCCATCTTGCGCACAAATAGAGCCATGGCCTCATCATCACTTGATTCTTTCTTGGACTTGCCCTTATTCTTAGATGATGAGCTAGCCTTGAATGCTACACTCTTCTTCTTCTTGTCTTTGTCTTTCTTCTTGTCATCCTTGTCAACCCCTTCTCTTTCCATACGGTATGTCTCTTGTGTCATGACATCACCTAGTACTTGGTTAGGGGTAATCTCCTTCAATCCTCCTCTTATGATAAGCAATCTCAACATTTCAAATCTTGGAGGTGGGCACATCAAGAACCGATAAGAGACATCATCATCATTGATCTTCTCTCCCAATGCCTTCAAATCATTGACAATCATTTGCAATCGATGGCACATCTCTGGAATGCTCTCATCTTTCTTCATCTTGAAGCTTGTCAACTTGTCCTTGAGAATATATAACTTGGCACTCTTCACTACCGGTGTGCCCTCATATGTTTCCTCTAATCTTTTCCACACCTTTTTAGCTCTATCACAATCCTTAATTTTCTCAAACACCTTGGAATCAATGTCATTGTATATGGTGTTGAGAGCCATTGTATTGCATTGCTTGTTGGTCTTGTCTTGGTTGGTGAGATTGTCGAGATCAATGATAGCATAGTCACTCTCAGTCATATCCCATACTTGATCATTGATTGAACCAAGATATATTTTCATCTTTCTCTTTCAATAATCATAGCACGTGCCATCAAAGAACGGTGGTTTGCCCCCCACATGATTGAACATAACTTGAGCCATAATTTGACACCGAGGTTATTAAGCCTTCAATCAAATGGTGACCACGGCTCTGATACCACTTGAAAGGTCCTAATATGATTAGAGGAGGGGATGAATAGCCTATTTAAAAATCTACAAACCAACTAGAGCAATTTGATTAGTATGACAAATAGCAAAAAGCAAGCTTGCTCTAGCTCTATAAGGATTGCAAGCCACCTATCCAACAATTCTAGTTACTATGATCACTAGATACACAATTTACTAAGTTACTACTTACTACGAACTCTCACACTTGCTACACTAAAGAGTTCCACTAGATGAACTTAAGCTACAAAGCAAGCTCTCAATTCTAGCTACTCTAAAGAGTTTACTACAACTAGTTTGCGGGTATGTAAATGAGTAAGAAAGGTGATTATACCACCGCATAGAGGAATAAACCAATCACAAGATGAATACTAACTCAATCACTGGGAGAATACCAAAGGGCAAGAGACAACCAATTTTTCTCCTAAGGTTCATGTGCTTGTCGACACGCTAGTCCCCATTGTGTCGACCAACACTTGGTGGTTCAGCGTGGTGTTACACTGTACAATCTTTGCTAAAACACTACATGAGCATCATATTTATGTATAAATGTATGTAATATAGGGTGTAAAGCAATGTACATAACTTAAAACATTCATCAGAAACACAAAACGAATGTTATATTTCATGTCGTGTTATATCACTTAGGGTTCTAAATGAATTTTTACTGAATGAAAATGCTATAGAACTGCATATACATAACTTTAATAGGGTTTGTAGTACAAGCTTCATAGGTGGCGGTGAAATACTTGCTGTCGAGAATGAGATTCACTAGCTAGCGTATCAAATATCTTAGAAATCAAATTCGCCGCGAATCCGATCGAGACTTGGTCGAATTTCCTAAGTCGAAAAACGCTTTGACGAAGCTAAGTTCGACAATTTTTGTAGGAGATTTGGGTTAAGTAATGGTGTGGTATTAGGGATTGTTTAAGTAGTTGAACATACCCTTTTGAGTATAGAAAAACTAGTTTGGCATTTGAATCATCGAGTTTGATTTTTGGAACGCTTTAAAGGTCGTGCGCATGACGTTTCCAGCCAGTTTCATCGCATGGACGCAGTCACCACTGCCCTGTGTCATCGTCGGTACGATGGCCACACATGCGCATGTTTGGCCACGCCTAGCTGGCCATGGTGGCCAACTGCTCGGGGCATGCGGCTGCTCCT
Organism: Miscanthus floridulus; assembly: GCF_019320115.1. Classification (NCBI taxonomy): domain Eukaryota; kingdom Viridiplantae; phylum Streptophyta; class Magnoliopsida; order Poales; family Poaceae; genus Miscanthus; species Miscanthus floridulus. The sequence continues at coordinate 99,691 of NW_027096568.1, read as the reverse complement.
TCCCACTTCCACGGCATGCGCTCCTGTCAACGTCGCTACTAGTGCCCTTCGGCCGCCCGCATCGTGTCATTGCCAGACCTGCTCTACTGGTCACCGTCGTCGTTCACTCAGGTGTAGTGGCATCCCAGGGCCATGGCCGTCATTGCCAGCATGTGCACGTGCCTCTGCATTACGTTGTCACCTCATGTGCGTTCACATCACTTGTGTCGCGTCATCGCTGCTGCTGCTACGTGCGCCCGCTGCACCGTCACATGGCCTAGCCATCGTCGTCTTGCGAGTCAAGGCGCTACGATCGCACATCGTTGTGCTAGCTTTGTACACACACATGGAATCCGTCATCCGTCGCACTGTGTCCTCTTCCATTTAGTGGTTGAGCACACCACGCTCCCCATCGCGTCGCCTTGAATGGTGTCACGCCGGCCAGCCGAGCCACGCCAAGGCCAACCCACAGAGCCTGGCCCCATCCTTGCAATTGAGCATGCCTGGAACTTGAATTGGAGCCTAGCTTCATGCCAAGCCTGCCACTGTCATAGTCGTACGATGTTGGGGCTTCAATTTGAGGTTTCCCCTACCGTCGACCCCTTTAAGACCGAATAGCGTCGTCCACCTAATTGGCCTCTCACCGTCCACCTTCGTCTAATTAACCATGCACCCAACTAGCTCTGGTAGTTAACTCACGATTGGAGTCGACCCAATGAGCTTTCATCCTCTAGTAAGGTACTACAGAGCATTTTCCCCGCAGCGGTCTGCCATGGCCGTCGAGGCGGGTGCTCAGCCAGGGCATCGCTCCTTGCTCCTTTGTCTCAATTGAGCGGTGCATTTGCATCTCCTTGACTTGGTTGCCTCTCCTATGAAACCATGTCACTAGGGGTGCAACGAGTCACTGGTAACGCCGTCGCCGCGCTTGCCGTGAACCAGAGCGACCCTGCGCACGTGGCTAACCACCTTGCTGAGCCTTGTGACTTCGTCCAGGCCATCCTACATGTCTTTGGTGAGGCCCTCCTGCTCCTAGTGTAGATGGTTGAGTCGGTTAGTGCCGAGGCTCATCGAAGCGCATGGCCACCACCGGTGGACATGGTGTTGATGCTATGTCTGTGGCTAGCTTGTTTGGGAGTAGAACGAGTACATCTAGGACCTCTAGAATGTTATTAGTACTCTAGACGTTTTCATCGATGTCAGTGTCACCGTGGCCAAACCCCGCCATGGTGCATGGCCACGCCTCTGTGCGGCACCAATCGTGGTGTTTTGTACCTCTATCGACTGCGCTTGCGATGAAGAGTGTCATGGTGGTGAGGTTTCCTACCGAGGAGGTCCGTGCTCGCCGATGTTTGGCCAAAGATGTCGTGGCCTATGTTAAGTTCTGGCCAGGGACCTTGTAAAATAGGAATTCAAGTAAGAGCAGGGTGCTAGATGCAAAAGTCATCTCAATTAAATAGTGTTAAGTTAGCTTCACGAATAGGAAAGAGAACGGGGGGCTCTTTAGCAAAAGAGCCAGCTCGTGCGCGGGCTCCGCCGTAGGCCACGTACGCGCGCCGCGTGCGTGGGCCGCGCCAGTGTGATGCGCGTGCGTGGGAGTGGGCCGCGCCGCTCGCTCACGGGCCATGCGTTGGAATTCGGTTTTTCATTTTCGAGTGAATTAGTAAAGGTTTATTCAATTTAGCTTTGAGCTAAAGTTTGAAAAATGATAGTAAATGTTGTAGGTATCCAAAAATAGTGAAACAAAATTTGTTAGGTTCATAAAAATGCTATCTAGCTGATGGTGTAGTTAGTTTATAGTTATCTATGGTAATGATAGATTCATTAATTCAGTTAGGAGAGCTTAGTATTATTAGCTTAATATTTGTAGGAATTTTTGTGGCAAATTGGTGATAGCTTTAGCCATGAAATTTTTACAGTAGGTTCATTAGATTATTATGTGCTCACTGTAATTTTTGTAGCCCTTGATTAGGTTGATAAATAGAGTAGCTAGAACTCCTTATTTTAGTATACGTATAGTAAATCAGTATGAAGAGTAAGGATGCCTTTAGTTGCTAAGACAGTACGTGCCATGTTTCATACTTGTTGGTGGTAACAATAGGTAACTTAGCACCTTAGTTAGTAGAACTAGCTTAGGAGCTTAATAGATGTATTTTATTTTAAGAGTTGATGTTGCTGTATTATTAAGTGTTGCATCATCATTTCATGCATGTAGATAACGAGTTGGTAGAGTTCGTGCCTATGGACGAACATGACTACGAGGAGATTATTTAGGAGTACGAGGAGGAGATCCTCGTATAGGAGGGAGCCCTGAAGCCATTTGTTGTTGACTTTGTTGACACACCGCCTGCCCAAGGCAAGCCCCGATGCATAACCCTTATTTTGAAAGATCACTGAATATATATGATGTGCATTTACGTTATAGGCATTTTATAGAAACTACATGCATAAATATATCTACCTATGAGTCCTATTAGTATAGGTCGAGTAGCTGCTATGCTCAGGATTCGGTAGCGTGAGTAACCTACCGTTACTCACAATAGGTGATTATTACCACTCATGATAAAATGGTGAAAAGGAAAAATGGAGACCGGGTAGGGATATGGTTTGGGTATTGGTGAATGTAAGAGGTTGTGTCCTACGGCCAACGGGGCATAGCTTGGTTACATTTTTTCCCTGTCTGTATCGGTTAAGGACCGACCATTGTAATGGATGCTAGGCAAGTCACAGATTTATTATCCCAAGCACATACTTGGGTATGGGCGTAGGAAAGACTTATTGCTCTCTTGTCGCGGGTTCCAACTCTTTTCAGACCGACTGATTGGAGGTAGGGATGGTGGAGGTCTAAGTACCGCGCTGAGTCCGGGACTCAGGAGCGGGGGCTTGGAGTCTAAGTTTGGATGGGGACCTAGACCCCATGATAGAAGAGTGGTGGGTTGGTCCTGCTTGTACCTAGGGTACAAGTGGGCCATGTGTTTAGGGGTAACCAGCTGGGCACATTGATTCATGAATCACCGTCGTGTCAGTATGACTTGTCTTAACTCTAGCATCGTAGTAAGAACTGAAAGATGAAAGGTGATGAAATGGAACTGTTTGCTCAATTCTTGCTTGAAAGTAGCACAGGTGCTTACATAGAATGGCTAGGTAACAAATGAATCATGACTGCCAATAATAACAAAAATAAGGATTCACTATTAGTATTGCTTTCTACAAAAAAAGAAAAACAACAAACCATAAAGCTTATCATATCCGTTGGAGTCAGGAAATTATTCCCACTAGTCGGATAAGTCTTGCAAGTATACTGTGTACTCAGGGTTTATTTACCCCTATTGTAGGTACTGCTTGAGATGTAGCTGTTGTGTGAAGGATTCTTCTAGTGGGCACAGACAGAATCCTTGCTTGCTATCGACAGATGTTTACTTGATGTTTATTTTCATTCCACTGTTTAATATTCTGCACTCTGACTTTGGTAATGTAATAATGTAATTTTTAAGAACTCTAGATGTATGAAATGGACTAAGTTTGTAACTCGTTCTTATTATTGGATCCTGCGGAAAAAATGTGGATCTTTTGGGCTCTCCCTTGGGGTGTGCCCGATGAAACCTGCTGGTGTAGCTCGCTCTCAGGGTACTTAGTGTCAGTGGAAGACAAGCACCCCCGCAAGTGTGTTATTTTGGATGGTTCTACCATAGGCGGCTAAGAGGTATTGCATGAACCTCGTCCACACAATTAGACACCACAAGAATCTACCTACAAGTGAGGTAACTCAATGACACGAGCAATCCACTAGAGTTACCTTTTGGTGCTTCAACGGGGAAGGCACAAGACCCCTCACAATAACCGGGAGATGGCCATGAACAATTACCAACTCATGCCAATCCTCCTCCACTGCTCCAAGCCATCTAGGTGACGGCAACCACCAAGAGTAACAAATGAATCCCATAGCGAAACACGAACACCAAGTGCCTCTAGATGCAATCACCCAAGCAATGCACTTGGATTCTCTCCTAATCTCACAAAGATGATGAATCAATGATGGAGATGAGTGGAAGAGCTTTGGCTAAGCTCACAAGGTTGCTATGTCAATGCAAATGGCTAAGAGAGTGAGCTTGAGCTGGCCATGGGGCTTAAATAAAGAGTCCTCACAAATAGAGTAATTGGCTCTCTATTCCTTGAAAAAATCGGGGTGACCGGACGCGCCGGTCGGATTGATCGAACATAGGACCCCAGCGTCCGGTCCTTAGATTTTTGTCACATGTCCCTAACTTCAAATGTTGATCACCCGATCTCAACGGTCATCAGTGCACTTAAGTTGTGACCGGACGCACTGCTCAAAGTGACCGAACGCTCCATCACTAGAGTCTAGTCGTTTCCAGTAAGGTTCTAGAAATGATTTTTCGTGACGGGACGCGTCCGGTCATGCCTGAACGGATGCTCCTTCATTGGAGTCCGGTCGTTTTCAGTAAGGTTCCATTCATGACTCGATGCGTTCGGTGGCACATGACTAGACCTAGGCTAGCATCCGGTCAACACAACCTCTCTCTGTTGCTTGTGTCAGCATATGTCACTAGGTGACCGGACAGACTCCCTAAATGTGATCACACTCTCTAAGTGTCTCGATCACTAAGCCGAAAAGCTCCTATTAATTTTCACCTTTGCCTTGAGCTTTTTGTTTTTCTTTCTTCTTTTTCAAGTCCAAGCATTTTATCATCACCATGTCATTACCATCATCATGTCATGATCTTCATTTTCTTAATCACTTGGAGTAGTACTACCTATCTCATAATCACTTTGATAAACTAGGTTAGCACTTAGGGTTTTATCCATTCACCAAAACCAAACTAGAGCTCTCACACACTCCATTTCTCTCTACTTTTCTACCGCCATCGTGTTGCGTCACGGTGAAGCCAGAGAGCGAGCACCTCTCATCAATTCCTTATGCTCGTGTCTCTGCCTTCATGTCCCCTCTCTAGCCGACCCCACCCTGCCTTGATTACGGCCAGGCCAAGCTCCAATTTTGTAGCTTTGCCCGCCACCATGCCGTTAAGGCCCGTCACCGTCCGTGTTGTGGCTAGCTTTCACCACTTCACCCTATGCTAATTCCTCTGCACCACTAGTTCACCTTGGATCCCTCTTCATTGTGCGCATGCTAGTCGTAGCTTTAGTGCTGCCTCCTCATCGCTGATGCAGCCGTGCCTTTGCAGTCTGCCATTCACCTCACAGCGCGCACGTGACTAGCCTCACTTGGGTCGTCTCTGGCTGAGCCGGCTTCTCGGTAAGGTCACTAGTGAGTTATAATTGCTCATCCGCTACCCCTACCGCTCTGTTGTTGTTGTGGCTCACCAGAACACTGTTGCCATTGCCGCAGGCTACCCACCGTCGTGGAGAGGTCCTTCTATGATGTTTTGGCTCTTGCAACCACCGCTCATCGTCTCGCGTCGAACCCTAGGTGAGCATCGGCCTCATAGACAGGTCAGTGTGGGTCCTGTGTGGCCGGCGGAAGCGCCAGTGCCACCGCTCGCCATGCCAGCGCGCGCGGGGATGGTCGAGGACCTTGCCGTTGTAAAGAGGAGAAAGATCCGAGGGTTCCTTTGTAAAGTCGTTGTCTATAGAAATAGTAGCGTGGACTATGGGTTGTTTTGCTCATTGTCCAGGGGCATTTTTGCAAGAATACCAGTGCACGCGGGATTGCCCCGCCATGGGCCGCCTCGCGCCGTAGGTCGGCATCACATGGGCTGCGCCTGTGGGCCGCCGTGAGCACACGGCGTACGCGTTGCGTCGCATGGGCCGCGTTGGGCTAAAATCGGTTTAGCTTTTTCGTGGAGAATAGAAATAGCTTTTTATTTGTATTTCTGAGCTGATCTTTGGTAAATCATATAAAATCATGTATGTGTCTAAAAATTGTGAAATCAATTTTGTTAAGTTCCTAAAATTGTGCTCTATCTGTTAGTGTATTTAGTTCATATATATACTTGTCGATACCAGGAGCTAGTAAATCATTTGAGAGTGCTTAATATTATTACGTTAAATATTGTAGAATTTTTTGTGGCAAAATGGTGATAGCTTTAGCTTTGAAAATTTTATAGTAGCTTCATGTTATTATTATGTGCTCACTGTAATTTTTGTAGCTTTAAAATAGACTTAACATAAGGGTAGTTAAATGTTCTTTGTTTCAAATATACATTAAATCATTAGTAAAAATAAAGATATATCTTCCATTTGTAATGCTAGGTGTTTGTTAGTTGAATCCAACACTTTACTTGATGAAGATGATAGTTAGCTTAGTATCTTAGTCATTAGAGCTAGCTTAGTAGTTTACCATGTGTATTCTTATTTTAAGAGTTGTTGTTGTCGAAATGCTAAGTGTTGCATCATCATCACATGCATGTAGAGAATGAGTTGGCGGAGATCATGGCCATCGGAGATCACGAGTTCGAGGAGGTGATCGAGGAGCACAAGGAGGAAATCCTTGTGCAGGAGGAGGCCCCGAAGCCGCCACTGACTGACTGAGCTGACACCGCGCCTGCCCAAGGCAAGCCCTGGTGTATAACCCTTATTTTGAATAATAACTGAATATATATATTTATGATGTGCATTTACGTTACATGCATTTTATGGAAATCATCTGTATAAATATATCTGTCCTATGAGTCCTACTAGTACATGTGCGAGTAGTTGCTATGCTTAGGTTTTTTGGTAGCGTGAGTAACCTGCCATTACTCACAATAAGTGATTATTATTACTCTCATGATAAAATAATGAAAAGAAATGGAGGCCGGGCAGGGATATGATATAGATATTGGTGGGTGTAATAGGTTGTGTCCCGCGGTCAACGGGGCATAGCTTGGTTACACTGTTTTCCCTGTTCGTGTCGATTAAGGTCCGATCAGTTGCATTGGATTCTAGTCAGGTCATAGACTTATTATCCTGAGCACATACTTATTTATGGTAGTAGAGAAGGCTCGTTGCTCTCTTGTCGTGGGTTCCGGCTCTTTTCGGATCGACTGATTAGAGGCGGAGAAGGTGGAGGTCTAAGCACCACACTGAGTCCGAGACTCATGTGTGGGGGCTGAGTTTAAGTTTGGACGGGGACCTAGACTCCTTGACAGGAGAGTGGTGGGTTGATCTTGCTTGTGCCTAGGGTACAAGCGGGGCGTGTGTTTCGAGGTACCTAGCTGGGCTACATTGATTCGCGAATCACCGGGTAAACCGGTACGACTTGTCTATGATATAGCACCATAAAGCTTATCATATCCGTTGAAGTCGGAAAATTATTTTCACTAGTCGGGTAAGTCTTGTGAGTACATTGTGTACTCAGGGTTTGTTTACCTCTGTTACAGGTGCAGCTTGACTCTTCTGGTGGGCACAGACGGATCCTTGTACCTTATCATTAGACGTTTATTGTAATTCCTCTGTTTAAATTCCGCACTCTGAACTTGGTATTGTAATAATGTATTTATAAGAACTCTTATTGTATGAAATGAACTAAGTATTATAAACTTATTCTTATTATTGGATCCTGAAGAAAAAACATGGATTAGTCCAATATATCTTATTTTCGAGATGCTTAATGTCTGATAGACGAAGATGTGTTATTTCTAGAGATTCTATCACGTGACTCTCTCTCTTGTCGCTAGGGCGTCGCGAGCCCCGCGAGAAGCATGAAAGGGAGTGTAGCGCGCCCAGGTCCGGACGTACCAGCACTTCCGCACCGGCAAAGGAAATCAGTCCAACCAAATCACCCGTCTCTCCGCGTTACGCATGACCTACCAAACACGTCCCCAGATCGATGGGCAGTACTAGTGCAGCCTATCTACACGCATGAAAGGCATTCATTTCCTTTTTATACTGCTATTAAATCCCTTGAAGTCAAGCTGTAGCAGTACTAGTGAAGAAAGCGGCAGCAAGTGATCGGATCCATGAAAGTAATGAACCAAACAGGCCCTGACAAAGGATTAGAACTGTGCGTGTCAGATAGAAGCATTGATTTTCATTCGGTTCACTGTGCTCGGTCGTTCGGAACAAACCGACTCAAGTATTGAGGGTTGGCACAGCTGCCGCTCGTTTTTTTGCAGTGGGGATTGGGGAAGGGCGATTTATTTTAAATAATATTTTTTGATGAATAATTGCATTAGCAATTGTGAGAATTGTAAATATAGCATCATGTCGGCTTATGGATAGCCGATAGGTACCCTATTGGCAACTCGAGGGCCGTTAGGATCATATCCGGCAGGGCAGTAGCCGACTGGCCCCCGGCCAGGCCAGATAGTGTCCTATCGGCCAACCGTGAGCCGACAAGACACAAAATCCTCTTCCCTCACTCGCCGCTCCCTCTCGCTCGCAGCAGAAACGCTCCGCCCATTTCGAAATTTCAAACCCAAAACGAGAGACGCCGTCGACTCCCCTTTCGATTTCGACTTCCCACCAAGCCGCGCTCTCCGCCTCTGCTTCTGGCCGTTCAACACCCAACCCCGAAAAACTTTCGGGCTCCCGCGATCTTTAAACCCTTGTCCTTTCCCTCCGTTCCGAATTCCCGTGCTCAAAAAAGTCTTCTCCTCTGGCTTACTCCCTAATCTTTGAGCTCATCCGTCTCGCCGTCCACCAGTCGTCCATGGAGATCGCCAAGAACGGCATTGCGAGCGACAGCGTCCGCGACCTGCCGCCATCGAAGCGATTCAGGCACGTCGGCTCCCACCTCGGATCGACTCCCAGCGTGCTGCTGCCGGCCAAGAAGCGCGTGCTGCCGCCGCCGCAGCCGCCGGAGGAGGCAGCCGTCGCTATTTGCCTCCCGGTGAAGAAGAGAGCAATCGTGGCGCCGCGGGTGGAGGTGGCAGACTCCCCGTTCTGCCTCCCGGCGAAGAAAAGATCCATCCTAGTGCAGCGCCGGCGGATGCTGCCGTGTCGGCGTGCGTTCCAGCCCAGGTGCGCCGGCGGATGCTGCTACTACTACGTGATCGAGATGGATTCGAATCGTTTCGCTCGCTTCGGCTTCTCCTTCCTCTGCTTGCTCCGTGAGTCCGTGGGACGCAGCGCCGCACCGGTCGACGAGGCGAAGTCCTTGGTGGATGGAGACATGCGATACTGACGCCTGCTTTAAATGCATGCTCGGCACCAGAATACATGGCACCGAGCTCGGCGTCGTAGAGCTCGGTGCTAAAATCTGCGGCGCCGAGGTATTGGCCATGTCAACGCCACCTAGGATTTCCTGCAGTGCACGACCAGGCACCTCGGCGTCAAGATCTGTGGCGCCGAGACGTGTTATCTTGGCGCCAGGACTCATGGCGTCGACCCTCAGAGTCCAAAGATGAGTTTAAGTCTCCCATGAGCCAAACATAAATTTTCTTTGGAAAAAAGGGCCAAATAGTAAAAAATACGGGCATATGTCAGCAGCATCATGTGTACGCCGTGTACCCTCCTGTGACAAAAGATGGGATAGGTTGTAGGCTGACATGATCCCAACCAATTCAGTTGGTGTTGGAACTTGGAACATATAAGATTAGAGAGGTCCATAGACACAGAAAGAAGACAAAGAATGTAAATTTGCATTGTTCTTAACAGGTCTATAGTTTACATACAATCAAGTAAGAAGCCATCACACATTGACACCAATAATTACCATACTATTTGCTCCTAAATCAGACTAAAAGCATTCACCACCATAGTATATATGTTCATATTACAAGCTCAAATTCTAACAACTCCAGATATATGGTTTCACGTCTACATGTGCATAAGCGGGTTAACCAGACATCAGCCTGCCACCCTTCTCTTGAGACTAACCGTCATCCCGTTCTGAGTGTGGAGTATGACAGAGCTCTGTGGCATCACTTCATGCCCTTTGACCAGCTCGACCTTGAAGTTGTGTATGATGGATGCAGCTGTGATCTTCATGTTGCTGAGGCTGACGTCCTTGCCGATGCAGCTCCTGGGTCCAGAGTTGAAGGACATGAACTTGTAGCTTGGTTCATGCCGGAGGCGGCCACTCTTGGACACCCACCGCTCTGGCCTGAACTCCATGCAGTCCTTGCCCCATATCCCTTCTATTCTCCCCATGGCGTAGAGTGAAAAGATGATCCTTGTGCCCTTTGTCACCTTGGTGCCATTTGGTAGGATGTCATCAACATGGGCCTCCTTCTCCTCAAATGGTGTTGCAGGGAAAAGCCTGAAAACATACAGTACTCCGCAGTTAGATAGTTAAGGTCAGACCAGCTTTGTTTCCAAGATAGTACCAGCAGCCTAGGAGACCGACGGAGCAGCAGAAAGTCTAACCTAAGTGTCTCAAGGAGGGCAGCCTGGAGGTAAACTGCAGACCTGAGTGCATCGCACTCAAAGACAGAGAAGTCCCCAGGCCAGCTACTGCTCTGCAGGTCCTTGAGCTCCTCGAGTATCCTTGCCTCGACTTTTGGGTGCTTGCACATCATGTAGAAGAACCACGTGAGCGTGACGGCAATGAGGTCATTCCCAGCAAGGATGAACCCCACAGCAGTGTCACGGACGAAGTCTGTCTTCTGCTGCTCGCTCATGCTGGGATCCAAGGTCACTTTCATGTACATGGAGAGTATATCTGCCTGGCATCCATTGCTCCCCTGTGCCTTCCGTTTGGCAATCTCCTCGTAGATGAACTGATTGATCACCACCTTCGCATGAGCAAGCTTCTTCTCTGTCCCAACATTGAGCCACCTCATGAGCTTCCACAGCTTTGACGGTACCATGTGTCTGAACAGCATTGCCTCTTCCGCTTCCTTTGAGGCGCAGCCAAACACAGGCATGGGAGAAGACACTGATAAGCAGCCAAGGTCAGTTGAAAAAACTGTACAGTATGAGATATCGAGCGAGAGTCTCATGAAGACGTCCTCCAGCTCAACCTCTGAACCATGCTTGGCCATGTGATCAAGGTAAGGTAGCAAGACATTGCCAACCTTTCTTGTGATTGTGGACATCACAAAGGATCGAAAGGCACGGCCACCAAAGATAGAAGTTGCTACACGGCGCTGATACTCCCAGGATTCAGAATCTGCCACAAGGAGACCATCACCTAGAATGTCAAACATCTCAGCAAACTCTCTGCCTTTTGGGTACTTCTCGAAGTGGGTGTTGAGGCAGTGGTTTACTGTGGCTGGATCACAGGTGATCAAGAAGTTCATGTCCAGAAACCACGGGCCAAAGAAGAAGAATGTGCACCCTGCCTCGCGTAGCAGACCCATGACCTTGTCATGAATGCAGTGCCTACTCACGACGATGAAGGGGAGCATCCCAACAACAGGCCAGTTCACAGGGATGCAGCTCTTCTGGCTCTGCTGGATGAAGCGGAAAATGGAAAGCCCGAAGAAGCAGATGATGGCTATGCAGACATCTGGATAGGAATGAATTAAGCTCCAGAGGGAGCCCATGGTTGTGCAAGGTTATGAGTTGCAGAGGGAAGAAGAGCATGCAGCAATATGCCTAGGCTTCACTTTTGGATTGCAAATTTGAAATGTATGGCTTTAGGGTACTATAAGAAGCTACCTATGTGCATTGAGTTTCTTGTGGGATTGGTATCCTTGAGTTCAGGACTCATGACATTCATATGCCTCAAAATGAGATGCTAAACTTGTGGAGGTCAGATTATTTATATACCATACAACATCTAAATTTGTCTGGCATTTGATTTTGCGCTTGAATTATTAACCTTTTACACCTAGCGATATGCCGTTAAATTGACCTGGTACATACAATTACCGTTAACGGTCCAGCTAGTACTCTTTTTGGCGCTCAAGTTGGCATTATTGTGGCAGGGAACATAATGTTTCCGAAAGCCTAAAACATAAGCTCAACTAGTGTTCTGTGCCAACACTCAAAAAGTGTGGTATTCCGAGATGCAGACGCAGAATTCCTCATGCAAATTTTGTGGTGGTGTCGTATGTCCCATTGCAGTATGCTATCGGCAAGCTTGAATGATACCGACACGCCTTGGTTTCCTAACTAGAGACACATTGGCTACAAGGGGAGCATCATATCAAACTCTCAAAGAATTATGGTACACAAAAATGTCATCAATTTTCCATGCGAAAACATTGCTAGTGCCAACCTTATAGCTATCATAATGCGCTAGTTGAAAATTAACATTTTCCTTAACCTTATTACAGCTATCATCATGTGCTAGTTCTAAACATCCCCAAAAGTGATGCGCACATTGAACCATTCAGTCTAACAAGGCAGAAGAGCCAAATTGCCATCAAATTTGCATGGTCAAGGTATGGGCTCACACAGTCATCGCAGAAAATAAGCAACTGCAACGAATCAGAGAAAGAGAAATGCGTAATTTAATTGCCAGTTCATAGATTCATCACAGCACACATAGCATTTTGAAGTAAACATTTAGATCACCAATTTGGAAGCGCATACGCAGAGAGAGACACCTCTAGGTAACCTTCTGGAAGAAGGCATCGATGCGGCGGGTCCCACGCGGCAGCGGCTTCGCTTCCCCTCCGCCGCCACCACCGGCTGATCCCGCGGTCTTGCGGGCACAGGGAGCCTCCTCTTTGGCAGCGAGGCAGTCAAGGAGGAAGTCTGTCGTGGGCCGGTGCATGCGGGCCGCGGCCCGGACGTGCACTGCACGGACCGTGGGTCGGCCCCGCTGCGACGCCGCGGTGTGGGCCCCTATCGTGAGGCTGCCCAGGAAGAGCTCGGTGGCGGCGGTGATGAGCAGCGCTGCCTCGCTCGTCACCTTCTTGATTTCCCGGTCCACCCACATGATCCGCTTCACCCTGCCCACCGGCAGCGCCGGCCGCAGCGACGCCCCCTCTTCGGCCTCCGCCTCCTCTCCATCCTTCTCCATTGCCTCGGCGGGGTCGCCGCCCTCCTTTGGCTCCTCCTCGATTTGCTCCATTGCCTCGGCGGACTCAGTCGCCTCCTCGCTCTCCTTCCCGAGCTGCTCTTCCAAAAGTCTTCTACTTAAATAGAAAACAACCCGTTCCTTTCCTTCAAACTCTTGTATCAAGGCTGATCCAATCATTTAGCTATCAGCCGACACGTACAACTTAAAAGGCTTACCTTGATGAGGAGGAACCAGTACAGGTGGAGATTTTATATACTCTTTTATCTTCTCAAACGTTTTTTGTTGCACGTCACCCTATTTAAATTCTTGATCATTTTTTAACTTCAACAAAGGAGAAAATGGTAGAATCCTTTCTGACATATTTAAAATAAATCTTCTGATGAAATTAATCCTACCAAGCAAAGATTGTAATTCTGTTTTATTAGTTGGTGGTACTGGCTCGTCAATTGCTTTTATACTTTTCTGACCAATCTCAATTCCTCTCTCGTGGACCATAAAATCTAAAAATTGTCCAGCTGATACTTCAAAGGCACACTTATTAGGATTTATCTTTAAACCATGTTTTCTTGTGCACTCCAAAGTCTCTCGCAGACCAGCAGATGTTCTTTGTACCCTTTGGATTTCACCACCACATCATCAATATAGATTCTCAACAATCTTGCCGATCAACTTATGGAAAATATAATTCATCGCCCTCTCATAAGTTGTACCAGCATTTTTCAATTCAAAAGTCATTACAACCCATTCAAATAAGCCGATTGCACCGGGACACCTAAAGGCTGTTTTTGCTATGTCTTCTTCAGCCATAAAAATTTGATTATAACCTAGATTACCATCTATAAAACTAATTACCTTGTGCCCAGCCGCTGCATCTTCTAACATATCGACTACTGGTATCAGATAACCATCCATCGGTGTAGCCTTGTTCAAATCTCTAAAATCAATACAGACTCTCAACTTCCTATTTTTCGTATACATAGGAACTACACTCAATACCCACTCCGCATATCGGCAAGGTCAGATAAATTTTTGCTTCTAGTAGTCTTTCAGTCTCTTTAATGTCATCAAGAACATTTGAATTAAATCTCCTTGGAGCTTGTTTAAATGGCCAATATCTAGATTTGATTGGCAACCGATGCTCAATAATTGACCGATCTAAACCAGGTATTTCATAATATTCCCAAGCAAAATAATCTTTAAATTCCTTTAACAAATCTATCAATTCTTGTTTATACTCAGGATTTAATTTAGCACTCACATACGTCGGCATAGGCCTATCTCAAGGACCAATATCTATTTCTTCTAACTCATCGGCCGACGTAAAGCCATGTCCTAGTTTACCATCTGTACCATCTATTAGATTATCTATTAAAACAAACTTTCAGAACCGACTGCTCGGAATTGGCTGTTGGCCTTCATCATTGATCCTAATGAAGCCTCCTTCCCATTGTTTGCTAGAAGAATACTCAAAATCTTCTAGTTCCTAATACATTGGATCAGCTGTTGCTATACTCACAGAATCATCAGCATGAACTAGCTCAACATTATTTCCATGCCACTGAATCAAACATTGATGCATAGTCAATGGTACACAACAATTGACATGAATCTAATCATGACCTAAGGAGTAAACTGTATGAACCATTTCTATCAATAACAAAGAATGTAGTGAGCAAAGTTATGCTTCCAATTGTCAATTCAACATTTATTGCCCCCTGGTCTTGGACGCATTACCCCCAAACTCCTTAAGCATCATGTCAATCTCAATCAGATCTTCCGGTCCTTTACCAAGCTTACGAAAAGTAGTATAAGTCATCAGATTAACAGAAGCACCTCCATCAACCAACATTTTACTCATCGGCTTCCCATCGACAACACCTTTCACATATAAAGCCTTCAAATGCCGATGCTTAATTGGTTTATCAAATATAGCTTGCTGTATCAATGTCAACTGGGCTACCATCTCTTCATACTCTGATTCATCAAAGTCCGAATAAACTTCTTGATATGTTGGAGCTTTAAATTCAGATGGTAAAAGAAAAAGCCATTTGAATATTAGCCGATGGTTGACCCTTATCGGCTATTTGTTTAGCACACCATACTTGCGGTTTAGATTTCTGGGTTTGTTCTAATTCTCTGTTCCTTAGACGTTGTACTCTCCTCTTCTGACTTCTTATTAAACCTCCTGGACACCACTGTCCTTCCTACCAAATATACTCTTCATCATCTTCTTCATAATCGGTCCAGTTCTGATCAACAACTCGCTTTCTAAGCCAATCATGAATGCTTCTACTTTTTAACCGCCGATCCACATCATTACGTTGATATTCAATTCGATTATGGATATACCGGCGGTTGACTTGCGATTGCCTAAACTCCCAATATTATTCGTTACATTCTAGATAATTATTTCTAGTAGGCAATCTCAAACCTTTGTTCCAACAATGTCTGAAGAAAGGGCAATTCCAATGTGACTCAGCTTGTTCTCTTTCATATCTCTCTTATTCTTGTTGACGTTGATATTCCTTCTCTTCTAACCAGCGCTGATAATCTTTCTCCTTTTGCTGTTGCCACTTATTCAACAGGATTCAAGATATAACATGTGGTCTCATCGCACCATCTCTCGGTGTTTTTCTCTACTCATATCGACTCTTTTGTTGGTTACGATGCCTTTTGATTTCTCTATATTCATCAGCCAATATTTGCATCTTTGGATCAACTGTTCCAATTTTTTTTTGCCTTGGCTAATGTTAAAACATTAGCTTTCTCTTTAAACAACTTAGCATCAACCATGTTCTGATCCTTTGGGAAAGGATTATCATCAACTTTCATTTTCCGAGCTGTATCAAATTTAAGCTTCCTTTGTTGAATAGCCCTCTGAATATGCTGTCAAAAAATCCTACAATCATTATTAGTTTGAGAAGTAGTGTTATGGTACTTGCATAACTTCTTATTCTTCAACTGATCGAGAGGTAAAATAACATGATTGACAGGTAGTTTAATCTATCCCTTCTCAAGCAAAAAATCAAAAAGTTTATCTACTTTTGTAACATCAAAATCATAACTCTCTTCAACTTCTTTTCCCCAAGGATTTGGAACCATTACTATCTTTTTACCCCAATTCCATTCAGCTACGACAATTTCATCTTCTTCATCATCCTCATTGACTAAATATGGATTATAAGTTTCAGCGATTGCAACATTCTTCTGGAATCGGATATCTCTACGTATATTCTGGAATTAGCTATAAAGTGCTGCCACCCGTTGAGCCAACTGACCTAAATTGTCAAATTCTTGCCCAAGCAACTTTTCTCTCCATGTCGACAACATTCCTTTAATATCCAACGCAGCTAGCTGATCATCAGTCAATTTCAACAAAAAACATAAGTTTCTTGTTTCTCGGAACCTCTGAAGGAACTCAACACTCGATTCATTAGCTCTTTGCTTTATAGTTGTCAAATCTATGATCTTTCTTTCCCCTGTCCTAGTGTAGAAATATTTATGAAATTTCTTTTCAAGATCATTCCAATTGGCAAAAGAATTAACCGCTAGTGATGAAAACCAAGTGAAGGCTGGTCCTGACAGGGACAAAGAGAAGAAACGAAATCGATGCGCTTCCTCAATAGAGGCTTCACCCAACTAAGTAAGATATCGACTGACATGTTCTATTGTACTTGTGCTATCTTGACCAGTGAACTTAGCAAATTCTGGAAGCCTATAATTCATAGGAAGGGCCACTAAATCATACAACTCTAGATATAGATGTTTGTACGAAAAGATTAGCTCTTTTGGTTTTAAACTAAACTGATTTTTCATCATTTTGGTTATTCTGAGCAATAATTCATCAGTATTTGAGTTTGAATTTCTTGGCAATTGCTGACCCATCTACAGATTGAAATTCTGAGTGCCTTGATATCCTAGATTTGGAATTATATTGAGAGTATTATAATCTAAACCATAATGATATCCTTATGGAATATCCATCTGTCGAGCCCCTTGCTGATTTACTGCTTGAAATCTCTGATTGAAAACATTAGGATCTATATCTCTACGAATCCTTTGAACCGATGATGCTCTTTTTTGAGCCAACGGTGGTATTTGGCCTGATGTACCAAAACTAACCATCTGATTCTAAACTTGTACTGTCGACTGTTGCACATGCTTGTATTGATGATCTAGTATTATATTGCATTTGATTAGTAGGAACACCCTGAATTTGCTTAGATGAATTTTAAATTGCCTAGGCATCATCACTCTTAGCTAGTGCTGCTTCTTGATGGCTAGTACTAGCTTGATTAGTCTCCTGAGTCGATGGATGTGAAATATTGTAATAAGTTGGTGAAACAACCTCGATTTCCATGATGGGAAATCCACAGAGTTGAAGTGTAATAAGACCGTGGTAGATCATATTACCCAAATTCCAGTCGAATATCACATCCATACAACGATAATATCAGAGTACAAATAGTGCAGAATTATATAAATTATTACATCGCCGCATTGGCGGAATTAAAAGTAGCATTCATTCAGAACAGCTTGGAGATAGGATCGCCAAACTCGAGCGTAGGCACGAATGCCTCAATTGTCACACTCCCCGGAGCTATACTCCTCAGCAGAACCTGTATGCCAAAATTTATCAGTACGATTTATACTGGCCACTCCCAACCCTATGAGCATTGCTTTGTGGAAATTGGATGCAAGTTGGATATAGTCAAAAGGAACCTATAAGGCTGGGGTTTCCTATGTATTCTTAGTATATCAAGTATATAATAGTGTAGCCAAGTTTTTAACACCATTCCCACACACATTCCACCCCAATCCCATTCGAGAGCCAGGTTTCGATACTGGGATCGACATACCACCATCTCCATCATCACCATACCATACCATCACTCAGTCGACAGGCCAACTCCCTCTCGGCACTGTCTCAAGGCCCGTAGCCCCTGGCTACGACCAGACACTCACCTCCAGGGAGAGAAAAGAATGACTCATCTCTCTAGTCTAGTTTAAGCGAAACCCAGGAAAGGTCCATAACCGACAAGTCGGTATATGTATCGATCGATCAACCAAACACTCTGCAGAGCTTTTTCATGCCCACAAGATAGCCATCCTCGACGGTGCCCCGTCTAGGTAGATTCCGGCCGCTTGCTAGCCTAGAACTGATGCCACCCTACCTCTCAGCCCTAGAACATCCCAAGTCTAGTCTGGGATGGCTGATACTGTGAGTCGTAGACAGAGCCGGGGCCCTTCGGATGTCAGGAGCCGAGTCCACAAGGCCTCCTAAAGTCTTGGTAGGATGTGGGGGGAAAACCGTGCACCCCGTACCTCCTTGCACACATTCGCCTAGCAGTAGTGGCATCGCTCTACCAAGTAGTCTGACCGTCCCGCACCATATAGGGCGAGTGGGATGTAAAGGATTCCTGGTGAATCTGAGTACTAGTAAGTCCTTAGGGATGACCAAGCCAGAATGTCTCCATCAGGGTTTCCAATTACCGTGCCACCACAGCACCTCCACCCTAGGCTCCACCTCCCCGAGGTTCACACCCAAGGCCACCTCCAATTACCATTTTTACCCGCCATAGGTATCCATATCCAAGTGCCCAGGTAGCACCATAAGGCAAGACTCGACCCAGGCTCGTCGTTATTCCAGCTCGGTCGACACAACCCTTACCCTCCACACACCCAAGTCGCACATGCAGCACTCTTCCCATAGTCCAGGTAACACCAGTTTCCACCACGCATCAATGTAGTATAAGCATAGTAGAAGTAATAAGCAACGAAATATATCAACAAGCGTGTGTCTAGCCTAACAGCAGGGTGAGCAGAGGTAAGGTTGCGTCAAGGTAAGGGTCATCAAAGTAAGCATACTACCATGCAGGTCCTATTATAGTGTGATTATGATAGTAAAGTAAAGCAATAGCAGCTCTAGGTTAGCCATGCGTAATAGGTGCTACGAGATTGGGTGGGATGTGGCACCTTCAGTGAAGTCATCTCCGTGCTCCTCATGGTACTCTCGGTCCTCGTTCGTCTGATTCTCCTCCGAGTCTGCATACGATCGAATTATAGCCATGTTAGCGACGTCTATAGAATAGCACAAAGAAGCAATGAAAATTCAAAAAGGGCCAAATGCACTCAAACATGGGTTCCTTGCGTAGGACTCGATTCTAGATGAATTTTGGTCCATTTACTACTTTCCAGGGTTTGGTTCACGTGTACCATGTGCTCGGACATGTGCTCGGTAAGGAAAAATTCCCCTCTCTTCCCCTATGGGGCTTCTACCGGCGGTGAGGTCACCGGCGAGTCCTCCGACCACTTCACCAATCTCTCCGATCACTTTACCTACTTCTCCGACCACTCCACAGGCCTCGGCAAAACTCTCCGTTCACTTCGCCGGCCTCGACAAATCTCTCCGACCACTTCACTGGTCTCAACAACTCTTTCGACCACTTTGCCGGCCTCAACAAATCTCTCTGACCACTTCACTGGACTTAGCAAACTGCTCCGACCACTTCACCGGCCTCGGCAAAGTTCTCCTCCATCGGTCGAGGCCGAGTCTAACCCTAGGGGTCAGGCGAGGCGAAGTCGAATCCTTTTCGCCCTCAAGCGAAGCGGAGCTGCTGGTCGCACTCGGGCGTCGGGCGAGGCGGAACAAAGATCCTTGTTGCTTGGGTGAGGAACATAGCCAGGCTCTTGTCCGTTCGGGAGCTTTTGACGTTGTGCGGCAACGCAGGCTCTAGTGGGCTTCTTGCTTGGCTAGGGTGTGCGCGGTGCGTCTCTTGTCACGGTGGAGCCAGACGAGGTGTCAACTTCGCCATTACCGTGACATAGAAGACGCGGTGGTCTCGCCATGGTTGTGCTCTCGGCCATGGTGAGCATGCCCGTGCATGTGCACTCCTGCTCTAATGTACATCATCATGGTTGGGGGTCCTCCTTTTGGCTGATGGCAGCACGCACGACGCGTCCAGGGTCTCGGCAAGCGTGGTTTTGGTGGTCTCCCTAACTAACCAGTTGGGCTAGGCCGGTGCTCAAAGCTCCAGCAAGGTCTCGATCATGGCGGTATATGTTCCATTTGGCTAGGGAGGTGGTCTCAGCGAAGATGGCTCACCGTAGGGTTTGTGGCGGTAGGATGGCGGCGCGGTGGTGAGGCGAGGCTGTGATGAGGTGTTGCAGTGCCGTGCCGAGCAGCTACGTCGCTGTAGCTGATCGGGGCGGGGATCCTGGCTCCGGCAAGGTCCTCTCTGCAGTGGCTTCCTTCTCCGCGCCACTCCTTCTCCTCTCGTCCCTCGGCTTAGTGTACTAGTGTGAACCGCACGGCGGTGATGGGGTGTGGTGAGGTGCTAGGGTTCGGGGCTCCTCCTTTTATAGGCGAAACTCTAGGCTCCAATGGCGGATGGCTAGTGATGCATGCGGCGCATCCGACGGCTATCGAGCGGTAGCGTAGGCGCGGCGCAAGGGGAGACAGGGCCATGCTCCTTGCGTGACCCCCTGGCCCACACCTGCCATGCTGGTCGGCTTCTGGTCGCGTAGGCGGTTGAGGCGTGGGTGAGGAAGACGACACTATAGGCGGGGTGGCTGACAGACGGGGTCCAGCGGGCAGTGGCTACGAGCGAGGCGGACGAGGGCGCGGGCGTGGGCGACGTGCTGGGCTGCTCGTGGGCCAGTCGCACGGTCACATGAGTTGGCCTGCGCGTGTTGCAGGGCTGGCTTGCGGGCTGTGCAGGCCATGTTGGCCTGCGAGGCCTTCTTCTTTCCTTTTTAATCATTTATCCTTAGGTTTGAATAATAATTTCTTTATGGAGTGTTTCCTTAAAGGAGTTTTCAAGCATTACATTAAAGCAACTAAAAATCCAAATCACCATGTGAGTTGACAATATATGCCGTGTTTCATTTGTTAATAATTAAATACACATGATAACAAATGACATGCCATGCTCATGAAATTGTCTAATTGGGTTACTTCTAATGCAACACCTATTTGTTAGAATTTTAAATAAACACAATTAACTGATGACATGCCATGCTTATGTGTTAACTTGGGTTGGGGTTAGACCTAAAGTATTTCTTAGGTTGGGTTACTATACATGACACTCATCATCACATGGAAGTTTTTAAGAAAAATTTTTGTAGTTGGTATTTTCAGTGTGTGGATTTTTGGGTTGTTACAGTCCTACCCCCTTAACAGAATCTCGTCCCCGAGATTAAAGCGTAACATACTCTTCGAAAAGGTAGGGATATCGTAGATGGAGGTCAGACTCTTTCTCCCATGTTGCTTCTCTCTCTGTGTGATTGCTCCATTGAATCTTGCACATTGGAATAGTTTTGCTTCGGGTCTCTTTGGTATCTCTGTCCAGAATTCTGATAGGATGTTCTTTATACTCAAGTGTATCTTGAATGTCAAGTGTATCAGTTGGAACTACTTCATTGGGTACTCTCAAACACTTGCGTAGCTGTGAGACATGGAATATGAGATGTATACCCAACAATTCCTCGGGTAGCTCAAGTTCGTAGGCGAGCTTTCCAATCCTCTTGCAAATCTTGTATGGGCCAACAAATCTTGGGGCAAGCTTTCCTTTCACATGGAATCTGATAGTTCCACGTAGCGGGGATACCTTGAGATAAACAAAGTCTCCCACATTAAACTCAAGTTTTCTTCTTCTTTTGTCAGCATAGCTCTTGTATCGACTTTGAGCAATTTTCAAATTCTCCTTCACTTGTGCAACTCCTTCTGCATCTTGAATCTTAGCGGAGTCAAAGAATGATCTTTCCCCCAGTTGGGACCACATCAAAGGTGTCTTACAAGGTCTGCCATATAGAGCTTCAAATGGCAACATCTTGATACTAGCTTGGTAGTTGTTGTTGTAAGAGAACTCTGCATAAGGTAGGCATTTCTCCCAATCAGAGCCATAATTCAGTACACTAGCGCGAAGGATGTCTTCTAAGATCTGATTTACTCGTTCTGTCTGTCCATCTGTCTGTGGGTGATAAGCGGTGCTGAAATCAAGTTTGGTTCCAATGGACTTGTGCAGAGCTTCCCAAAAGCGGGACACAAACTGAGAACCACGATCAGATACAATACTAGAGGGAGCTCCATGTAGTCTGAGAATATGCTCAATATATAGATCTGCTAATTTTTCGGCATTGGTCTTGGCCTTAACTGGTACAAAGTGAGCAATCTTGGTCAAGCGATCAACAATCACCCAGATGGAATCATTGTCCTTTCTGTGAACGGGGCAATCCAACTATGAAGTCCATGGATATGCTCTCCCATTTCCACTCGGGAACGTCAAGAGGCTTTAGCAATCCTGCAGGCCTTTGATGTTTAGCCTTGACTCTGTTACAGGTGTCACATCGTGCCATATGTCCTGCAATGTCTGTCTTCATGCCTTTCCACCAAAAGTGTTTCTTCAAGTCTTGATACATCTTTGAATTTCCAGGGTGAATATAGTACTTGGAATCATGGGCTTCTGATAGAATTTCCTCTCGTAGTACTGAGTTCAGAGGGAACACAGATTCTGTCCTTGAACCAAATCGTTCCTTGTTCATCTTCATGGTGGTTGGTCTTGTAGCCTAGTTTCATTAGACCACGGAGATACTCAATCTCTTCACAGCTTCTCTGAGCTTGACGGATGCGATCTGTGAGATCATACTGTATGCAGAGCTCATTCAGCAAGCCATGCGGTAGTATCTCTAGTTGGAGATCATCAATCTCTTCTTTGAGCTCAGGTGGTACGGATTCAGTGATCAAGGCGTGATAGTAACTCTTGTGACTGAGAGCATCTGTGACTATGTTAGCTTTTCCTGGATGATAATGAATTTCTAGGTCGTAGTCCTTGATTAACTCTAGCCAACGGCGTTGCCTCATATTCAAATCTTCTTGAGTGAAAAAGTACTTCAAGCTCTTGTGATCGGTGTAGATGTCACACTTGTTGCCTATCAAGTAGTGTCTCCAGATCTTCAAGGCATGCACAACTGCTGCTAATTCTAGATCATGGGTTGGGTAATGGTTCTTGTGTTCTTTCAACTGTCAAGAAGCATAAGCTATCACTCTTCCATCTTGCATCAGCACACAACCAAGTCCATTGACGGGATGCATAACAATAGACCACGAAATCCTTGCTGATATCAGGCAACGATAGCACAAGAGTTGTGGTAAGCTTCTATTTCAATTCCTGGAAGCTTTGTTCGCACTCGAGCGTCCATTCAAACTCCTTGGTCTTCTTCAGTAGATTGGTCATCGGATGGTCTATCTTGGAGAAGTTTTCGATGAATCGGCGATAATATCTAGCCAATCCCAAGAAACTTCAGATTTCTATCACATTACGGGGTTGATCCCATTCTTTCACGGCTTCAATCTTGGCTGGGTCAACTACGACACCTTCAGCTGATAGTACATGGCCTAAGAAGGCAACTTCCTATAGCCAAAACTCACATTTACTAAACTTTGTGTATAGCTGATGTTGGGCTAGTTTCTCAAGCACCGTTCTCAGATGATGTTCGTGTTCTTCAGCGGTGGATGAATAGACAAGGATGTCATCAATGAATACCACCACAAACTTATCCAGTTCATCCATGAAAACCTTATTCATCATATTCATGAAGTATGCGGGAGCATTCGTGAGTCCAAAGGACACCACGGTGAATTCAAACTGACCATACCTAGTCATAAATGCTGTCTTCGGGATGTCACTCTCTCGAATCTTCATCTGATGATAGCCGGATCTGAGGTCAATCTTAGAGAAATACTTGGCACCTCGAAGCTGGTCAAGCAGATCATCAATTCTTGGTAGGGGGTACTTGTTCTTGATGGTGACTATGTTCAAGTTCCGGTAATCAATGCACATTCTCATCGAGCCATCCTTCTTCTTAACAAACAGAATCGGGGATCCCCAGGGTGAAGCACTGGGACTGATATATCCCTTCGAGATGAGCTCATCAAGCTGTTTCTTGAGCTCAGTCAGTTCATCAACTGACATACGATAGGGTCTCTTGGCAATGGGTCCTGTTCCTGGCAAAAGATCAATGATGAACTCTACATCATGGTCTGGTGGCATTCCCGACAATTCTTTAGGGAATACATCGGGATAGTCTTTGACCACAGGCACATCATGAACTGTCTTCTCCTCTTTCTGTGATTCTGAACTCACTTTAAGGGCACACAAGATTGAGGTGGACTTTCCAGACTGGGGTTCACATCTAATGATTTGGCCTGATGGGTGGGTCACTTGGACATATCTAGGTGAACATGATATGATACCTTGGTGAATGGTTAACCAATCCATACCTAAGATGACATCTAGGTTGGTGGAAGGTAATAGGGTTAGGTCGGCTTTAAAGATAAGACCCTCAATGGTAAGGCTCACTTCCTTACAGATGTGGGTGCATTTTAGGTCTCCTAAAGGTGAGCTAGTGATGATAGGATCTTCACGTGGGGTTACAGATAGGTCATGTTCTCAGTGCAAACTTGGATGATATGTAAGAACAAGTTGCTCCAGAGTCAAATAGAACTGATGCAGTATTGCCATTAACTAAGAACATACCATACACAACGTCAGGGGTAGCTCGTGCTTCCTCGGCGTCCAGATGGTTGAGACGTCCACGAGTAGTTGATCCCTTGAACTGAGACTTCTGTGCAGCTGAGTTCTGAGGGCACTCAGTGGCTTTGTGACCTGGTTGGCCACAAGCAAAGCAGGTGAAAGGCATACTGCCTATAGGGGTTGGCGTAGGTGCCTTCTAGTTTCTAGTGCTTGGTGTGGAGCGGTTCTGTGCTGGGCGTTCATTCACTGAAGCGGGGACGGTTCAAACGGTCCTGACTGTTGCAGTCCTAAGCATAACGGTCCTGGGTGTAACAATCCTGAGCGGGGTGGGAGTATTTGGTGGTGTAGCCTCCACTTCCCCTACTCGATCTAGGGTTGTCATCCCTGTTATGGCGAGAGCTTTCCCTGGATGGTGCATCTCTGCGGTACCTCTTGCGATCACTGACCACGGAGAGACTCCTCAGGCTTGCGTCTCCTATCCCTGTACTCTTCTCCAGCTTCAGCACTGGTCCTTCTTAATCTGGATGCAGCGATCCACCAGAGCACGCAATGTGTTGCTCTCAATACCGCCAAACTTTAGCTTGATGTGCGGGTTAAGTCCCTTGCGGTAATAGTACAACTTCTCCTTCTCAGAGTTCACAACATAAGAAGGTGCATAGCACAAAAGGTTGGTGAAACAAGTAGTGTACTCAGTCACCCTGTCCTTTCCCATCTTGATGTTGCGAAACTCCTCGGCTTTGGCCTCCATGATACCCTTGGGAATGTGATACTCAGTGAATGCTTCAGCGAACTCATCCCACGAGATGTGGGCAGGGTCCTCATGGGAGTCACTAAAACTGTCCCACCAGGAGCGTGCTGCACCTATGAGCTAGTGTGTGGCAGCTCCAACACACTCATCATCAGTGAAAGTAGTGAGGTCAAGCTTCTTCTCCATTTCCTTGAGCCAGTCTTCGGCTACAAGCGGGTTAGGGTTGGTGCCATCATAGGTAGGTGGCCTTAGCTTCAGAAATCCTTCTAGCTTCCTTTGGAAGTCATACTGCTGACCTCCTTGGTGATGGTTTGCTCCTTCAATAAGAGCTGCAAGAAGCTGGGTCTATTGTGCCATCACTTCTGCCAGGTTCGGTGGTGGTGGTGGAGGAATGTTCTCCTCAGGCGGCGGGGTATTCTCCAAGTGGAAGGGTATCCCTCCATGTCCATGGCCACGGCCACGGTTGTTGCCACCACGTCCCCTATTTGGTTCAGCTGGTTTGGGGGTGGGCGCACGTCCACAGTTCATTAGGCGATTGGATCGGTGGTTCAGCATCTGCAGCACGGATCACAGTGAATTTAGTGTTTGTGCCATAAGTGCTTATAATTCAATATGATTTACATGATTTTTGTGATTTAAAGAAAACATTTATACTATCCAACACTCATTACAAAGAAGCAATAAGATCCATAAAGATGCAATAAGATCCGAACATTCATTACATGGTTTTTATTACATAGCATCATCTCCAGTAGCTACACTTGAAGACGTGCGAGAATCATTCTACGCATAGTGTCTCATAATACATCTCATAAGGGGTACATCATGGGGTACAACTTACGGAAGCTACTGACATGACTCATGACCACGCAGGGTCATCTACTCTGACTCGTACACCATGGCTGGGATACGACTGTTCTCGATCTTGATCTCCTCGTCTGACTTGTGAAGTCGGGACACGTACTTCAAGGCCTCAGTGAGGTCCTTAGTAGGCTTGGATCTAGGTAGGGTAGGGCAGGCGTCTAGGTTGAGGCGAGTCGGAGCTAACTCAAACTCCTCTATCCTAGGCTTTGTCTTGCTACGAACCTCCTTGGGTAGCTGATCCCACATACCCTTCATCTCCCTGAGGCGCTTCCTGCCAGACTTCTGCCAAGCCTGTCAGGTCCTCTCACACTTGTCCTGTAGGTACTCGGTCTACCTGAGTGCCTCGATCAGGTGACCCTAGTTGCGAATAGCCTTCTTCCTGGACTCCTCTAGCTCCTGAGTCAGGGTCTTGTTTTGAGATTGGATCTTTAGCATATCAATCCCCTTGGTTCTCTCTGTCTCCTCTGCGGTTGAACTCGGCCTTCTTGTCGTCCAACTCTCTTTGCAACTCCAAGACCTTGCTGTCGAGGTAGCAGTTCCTGTTGCCTAGGTCGGCTGCTTTGTCCTGTAAGTCAGTGACCTTGGCTCTATGGTCCTCCTCACAACGGTTGAGCTCGTCCTATAGCTTGGCAACTATCTCTAGTAGACTAGCTCACTCCTGTGCTCCCTGCGAGTCTCGTTCCTGGTACTCCCACCGAAGGGCCTAGTCCTGACGTCTCCTCTGCTCTAACTAGGTCACGTACCTGTCCTGCTCTAGTAGGTGAATAGCTGAGACATGAAGGCATCTATCCTCCTCGGCAAGGATAACTCTGCCTGCTGCGAAACTCTACTCACTGGGGGTAAGGCTGAAGGTCGAGGGCCTAGGGAAGTAGACGGAACTCTATCGTCCTCAGGTGCTCATAGTGGTCCCTCATCACTCTGTGAAGTGCCTTGTGTGAGATAGCTCACAGTCCCTCCTCGACTGTGTCCTCTATAGTCAACTCGGTGAAAGCTGGGATAGAAGGTAAAGTAGTGCTAGCTGGGAACTCGACTGAGGTGATGATCGGTCCTTCGATTCCTCCTTCCTAGGCTGGCTTCCCAGTGTAGGTGATCTTGACAAGCTCGTCGGGGACTCCTAACAGTGACGAGAACTTGGTAGAGGGTCTGTGCAAAACCCCTGAGCTCACGTAGGTCAAAGGTAAGCTTGGCGTGGTCCAGAGGTAGCGGTCCTAGTGGCGGCCAGTCGACGTTTGTTGCCATCTGCATGTTTCAAGGGGATAGGTGTTAGCAGGTCCATAATAGATAAGCCTTGCATAAAAGTAAATGCAGGGTCAGTATATAACCGAAAGAAGGGCTATTCACGTCCTATTCTATCGTCCATTGCTAAGGGTTTCGTACTAAGGTCAAGTATGGCTCTAATACCAACTGAAACAACCTCGATTTCCACGATGGGAAATCCACAGAGTTGAAGTGTAATAAGACCGTGGTAGATCATATTACCCAAATTCCAGTCGAATATCACATCCATACAACGATAATATCAGAGTACAAATAGTGCGGAATTATATAAATTATTACATCACCGCATTGGCGGAATCAAAAGTAGCATTCATTCAGAACAGCTTGGAGATAGGATTGCCAAACTCGAGCGTAGGCACGAATCCCTCAATCGTCACACTCCCTGGAGCTATACTCCTCAGCAGAACCTATATGCCAAAATTTATCAGTACGATTTGTACTGGCCACTCCCAACCCTATGAGCATTGCTTTGTGGAAATTGGATGCAAGTTGGATATAGTCAAAAGGAACCTATAAGGCTGGGGTTTCCTATGTATTCTTAGTATATCAAGTATATAATAGTGTAGCCAAGTTTTTAACACCATTCCCACACACATTCCACCCCAATCCCATTCCAGAGCCAGGTTTCAATCCTGGGATCGACATACCACCATCTCCATCATCACCATATCATACCATCACTCAGTCGATAGGCCAACTCCCTCTCGGCACTGTCTCAAGGCCCGTAGCCCCTGGCTACGACCGGACACTCACCTCTAGGGAGAGAAAAGAATGACTCATCTCTCTATCTAGTTTAAGCAAAACCCAGGAAAGGTCCATAACCAACAAGTCAGTATATGTATCGATCGATCAACCAAACACTCTACAGAGCTTTTTCATACCCACAAGATAGCCATCCTCGATGGTGCCCCATCTAGGCAGATTCTGGACGCTTGCTAGCCTAGAACGATGCCACCCTACCTCTCAGCCCTGGAACATCCCAAGTCTAGTCTAGGATGGCTGATACTGTGAGTCGTAGACTAGAGCCGGGGCCCTCCGGATGTCAGGAGCCGAGTCCACAAGGCCTCCAAAAGTCTCGGTAGGGTGTGGGGGGAAAACCGCGCACCCCGTACCTCCTTGCACACATTTGCCAAGCAGTAGTGGCATCGCTCTACCAAGTAGTCCGACCGTCCCGCACCATATAGGGCGAGTGGGATGTAAAGGATTCCTGGTGAATCTGAGTACTAGTAAGTCCTTAGGGATGACCAAGCCAGAATGTCTCCATCAGGGTTTCCAATTACCGTGCCACCACAGCACCTCCACCCTGGGCTCCACTTCCCTGAGGTTCACACCCAAGGCCATCTCCAATTACCATTTTTACCCGCCACAGGTATCCATATCCAAGTGCCTAGGTAGCACCATAAGGCAAGACTCGCCCCAGGCTCATCGTTATTCCAGCTCGGTCGACACAACCCTTACCCTCCATGCACCCAAGTCACACACGCAACACTCTTCCCATAGTCCAGGTAACACCAGTTTCCACCACGCATCAATGTAGTATAAGCGTAGTAGAAGTAATAAGCAACGAAATATATCAGCAAGCATGTGTCTAGCCTAATAGTAGGGTGAGCAGAGGTAAGGTTGCGTCAAGGTAAGGGTCATCAAAGTAAGCATACTACCATGCAGGTCCTATTATAGTGTGATTATGACAGTAAAGTAAAGCAATAGCAGCTCTAGGTTAGCCATGCATAATAGGTGCTACGAGATTGGGTGGGATGTGGCACCTTTAGTGAAGTTGTCTCCGTGCTCCTCATGGTACTCTCGGTCCTTGTCCGTCTGATTCTCCTCCAAGTCTGCATACGATCGAATTATAGCCGCGTTAGCGACGTCTATAGAATAGCACAAAGAAGCAATGAAAATTCAAAAAGGGCCAAATGCACTCAAACATGGGTTCCTTGTGTAGGACTCGATTCTAGATGAATTTTGGTCCATTTACTACTTTCCAGGGTTCGGTTCACGTGTACCATGTGCTCGGACATGTGCTCGGCAAGGAAAAATTCCCCTCTCTTCCCCTATGGGGCTTCTACCGGCGGTGAGGTCACCGGCGAGTCCTCCGACCACTTCACTGATCTCTCCAATCACTTTACCTACTTCTCCAACCACTCCACAGGCCTCAGCAAAACTCTCCGTTCACTTCGCTGGCCTCGGCAAATCTCTCCGACCACTTCACTGGTCTCGGCAACTCTTCCGACCACTTCGCCGGCCTCGACAAATCTCTCCGACCACTTCACTGGTCTCGGCAAACTGCTCTGACCACTTCACTGGCCTCGGCAAAGTTCTCCTCTGTTGGTCGAGGCCGAGTCTAACCCTAGGGGTTAGGCGAGGCAAAGTCGAATCCTTTTCGCCCTCAGGCGAAGCGGAGCCGCTGGTCACACTCGGGCGTCGAGCGAGGCAGAACAAAGATCCCTGTTGCTTGGGTGAGGAACACAGCCAGGCTCTTGTCCGTTCGGGAGCTTTTGACGTTGTGTGGCAACGCAGGCTCCGGTGGGCTTCTTGCTTGGCTAGGGTGTGCGCGGTGCGTCTCTTGTCATGGCGGAGCCAGATGAGGTGTCAACTTTGCCATTACCGCGACGTAGAAGACGCAGTGGTCTCGCCATGGTTGTGCTCTCGGCCATGGTGAGCATGCCCATGCATGTGCGCTCCTGCTCTGATGTACATCATCATGGTTGTGGGTCCTCCTTTTGGCTGATGGCAGCACGCACGGCGCGTCTAGGGTCTCGGCAAGTGTGGTTTTGGTGGTCTCCATAACTAACCAGTTGGGCTAGGCCGGTGCTCAAAGCTCCAGCAAGGTCTCGATCGTGGCGGTATACGTTCCATTTGGCTAGGGAGGTGGTCTCAGCGAAGATGGCTCACCGTAGGGTTTGTGGCGATAGGATGGCGGCCCGGTGGCGAGGCGAGACCATGATGAGGTGTTGCAGTGCCGTGTCGAGCAGCTACGTCGCTGTAGCTGATCGGGGCGAGGCTCCTGGCTCTGGCAAGGTCCTCTCCATAGTGGCTTCCTTCTCCGCGCCACTCCTTCTCCTCTCATCCCTCGGCTTAGTGTACTAGTACGAACCGCACGGCAACGGTGGGGTGTGGTGAGGTGCTAGGGTTCGGGGCTCCTCCTTTTATAGACGAAACTCTAGGCTCCAATGGCGGATGGCTAGTGATGCATGCGGCGCATCCGACGGCTATCGAGTGGTAGCGTAGGCGCGGCGCAAGGGGAGACAGGGCCATGCTCCTTGCGTGACCCCCTGGCCCACACCTGCCACGCTAGTCGGCTTTCGGTCACATAGGCGGTTGAGGCGTGGGTGAGGAAGATGACACTGTAGGCGGGGTGGCTGCGAGTGAGGCGAACGGGGGCGCGGGCATGGGCGACGTGCTGGGCTGCTCGTGGGCCGGTCACGCGGTCGCGTGAGTTGGCCTGCGCGCATTGCAGGGCTGGCTTGCGGGCTGTGCAGGCCGTGTCAGCCTACGAGGCCTTCTTCTTTCCTTTTTAATCATTTATCCTTAGGTTTGAATAATAATTTCTTTATGGAGTGTTTCCTTAAAGGAGTTTTCAAGCATTACATTAAAGCAACTGAAAATCCAAATCACCATGTGAGTTGACAATATATGTCGTGTTTCATTTGTTAATAATTAAATACACATGATAACAAATGACATGCCATGCTCATGAAATTGTCTAATTGGGTTACTTCTAATGCAACACCTATTTGTTAGAATTTTAAATAAACGCAATTAACTGATGACATGCCATGCTTATGTGTTAACTTGGGTTAGGGTTAGACCTAAAGCATTTCTTAGGTTGGGTTACTATACATTACACTCATCATCACATGGAAGTTTTTAAGAAAAAATTTTGTAGTTGGTATTTTCAGTGTGTGGATTTTTGGGTTGTTACAGTCGGTCCAACCTGATCAAGTGAAAATCCATGAAATACCTCCTTCATGGTATTGCGGAATGTATTCAGGAAAGCTGTATTATGATTCAATATTGCATCATGAATAGATTTGTTGACAGCTTCTACAAAGAAACGCCTATCATCAGCTTCATCTGTATTTGACTGTCCATGGATCAAAACTCTCGACGGTTGATATTTCTAAATAACTTTATTGTCATATGTTTTGGTGTATGACAATAAACACTCTGAAACTCCTCTATAGCTTTACCAATGACATCTTTATCCTCACCAGGCAAGTCTTCATAAGGTACCATAAGAATGTCCTTGTTGTGAACCACCATGATGATTGTGGTCCCACTGAGCGTGTCAAAAAGTGTGTTAACACAAAAATGTGGCGATGTGATCAACACACAGCAAGCCGAAGATCTAAGTAGAACGAGACAAGAGATCTGCTTGGCTTCAACATAGAACTAGCCGATTCTGAAAACCCAACGACGTGCCAGTCAAATTGACCTAGAATTGACAAAGAGAGAAAATCTTATTAGTAATTTAAGGTGGAACATATTAGTTTTGCACCAAACAGTTCTAAATATATGGCTAGATAACCGATTCAATGAGACTATCAACTAAATAATCGATATCCGACGCATCCATAAGAAGCGATATAAGAAAGCATCATCGGCTAAATGGAACATGATCGATATAAATTGTCGAGCCGATAAGTTTGATAAAAAGAGTATAACATGCGAACAAATCGATTGTCTAATATAAATGAATCTATAAACAATTTGAATCTAATCTATTATCATCAACAATGAGGTTCGATCGGATCAATACAACTATGATAATGATAATAAACTAAAGATAAAGAATCTATAAAACCATCTATATGTTGAAAGATTCATGAAAACATGCTAAATGCGTGAGTATAGGCAAATTGGCTAAAATAGCCGATGCAGTCATAGCAAACAAACAGAGTACATATCTTGATCATGACCAAGACTACTAATCGATAAATTCTAATCTAAAGTCTTACCAGTGAGGTTCGATCGGATCGATGCAACTATGGCAGTGTCATTAAATTAGATCTCATTAACTAGTGAATTTATTTAAGATTTAAACATGTCTTTGGATGCATACTATGTTTGACTAGAATAGAGATAAAATAGCCGATCTAGTGGAATTAAGCCATCAATTATAAGATTTGAAGCATGAACAGATCAAAGGACGACTAATTAAGATGATATGATGTCGATCGATCTCTATCTCAATCGGGTGATTTGTTATAATTAATAAAACATTAATTATAGCAAAATCGATAACTGATGAATCATCCAAAAACAACAAGAAAAATCTTACTAATCTTAGCAGATTCGATAACTGGTGATATTGTATTAAACAAGTTATTTAACACGATCAATAATTTTGATCTATATTATGATTCGTAAGAGATCAATCAGCTGATGCAGCCTTACAAACTATGATATAGATCGATAACTAACTTATATTATGGCTTATAAAAAATCAATCAGCTGATGCAGCTTTACAAGCATAATATAAGTCGTGACGCTACTTACAAGCAACCTAGAGGTTGATCAGTCGATGCAGCCCTGTTTGCTGAAGAACTCACCGAGATCTACAGTACTCCTACTTCTAATGTGATGACAAAAGCTGGAAAGAATTATATTGATTGAATGTTCGTCTTTTTTACAATAACCAGGGTCCAATATTTATGCCTATAACCTAAACATGAATCCTACTCAAATACGACTCATTATAATTCTTGAAATAAAAGAAAACCTCCTAACTTAATAATAACTTGGACCCCATTTTCCTTATTCATAGAGTCCGACACATCTCCGTGGCGCCACTCAAGTATAGCCCATTGATGCCGTCTGCTGACGTCATCCATAAAATAGCCGATTCTGACATTACATCTAAATCAGCTGATACCGATTCTCATCTAATCAATTCCTTGATGACACAATCCTGGAAGCTTTGAGTTCCCGCGTTCTTCTTCCCAAATTTTGGTGTAAACAGGTATATATAGGCCAGAGCATCCAACGTGAGCCCTTGGATCAAACCGACTTAAAGGACGGCGTAGATTAGATCTCAATAGCGGTGGAGAAGAGACATTCAAAGCATAGACTGACATGTTAGCCCCTCAGGGTCTGCTTTGGTGGGTTGCCTTCCGGAGTGTTCTAGAGTCTTCCCGCATCGATTTGGTTGTGGATAAATGTGATTTACTTTGATGAATAGGTCCTCCTTGATAGTTTTTTGGATAAACCCTGCTGAAAACACAGATTCACCAAAACTCGTGGAATTTATTAGTTTAAACCCCTATACCTATGTTTGGTGATAGAATTAAGTATAAATACAGGTTATGTTGACGGTTTATAATTGATGTTAGTGACCGTCAACAAGTTCCTCTAAGCTTAACCTTTGCTAGTCCCTGAGCAAAGCTAAACTCAGCAATGGCTCAGGAGTTACAACAATATTTTCATGACTCAAAAGTACATAGGTGTTTCATAAAAAAATCTCCTCTGGATTAGAATAAACTAATCTAACTTTCAAACTTACCCATATTAGCTTCAATCATGGGGCTTTTCAACCTTTACTTGGGTCTTGAGCAATTGAAAGATAGAACGATCAAGTCAAGCACTATGTCTCAAGTTCCTTGTTCCACCATTGTTCTGGAGTTTTTATAAATTTTCAAAATAAAACTCAGAGATTCCATTGTATGACACTCTCAAGTCTCTCAATATATGTGGTATTTGCGGATCCTCACCAAGGCAATAAAGATGCTATGTCTTTTCTCTTCCTGCGACTAGGGCTTATGTGGAGTTCATAGGTAGGGAGAAAGCTAGAGCATACTTGCAATACATATATTGTAAAGTCAAACAATGGATCCAAAGAGAGTTGGGTCATACAATCAAATCAAGATATGCATGTGTGTGGATATATGGTGGCTAACCTAATTTTACTTTGCTCCTTGAAAACTTATCTCTCTTTTGAAACTTGGAAACATTTGCTAGAGAACAGGGCTATCTTATTCTTTTCTTTCAGGTGGGCACCTGAGTACCCATTGTTTTCAATATTGTAGACACTTGTCCATCTTTTTTCAACTCTTTTTTTCTTCTAATTTTTTATGAATAACTTTTGTATAGCCCCATGTCTCTTTTCTGCAATAAAACTTTGAGAGATAGCAACAAGAACTTGGAGCATTTATTTGGTGGATGAAAAACCTATCAAGCATGTTCTGTGTTCACTCCCAGTGTAGGAGTAAAACGTTTTTGGTGGATCTAGATGGAAGGCATGTTTTGCGTACTCCTAGTATAGGAGCAGCAGGTATATGTGGTGTGTACGTGATCTTGATTTTTGGAGCATGACAAACCTCTCATAAGGGTCAACAAAGCTTGACAAAACTCAATGCAAAAGCAAACAACATATATGTGGAAGTTTTTCTTGCCTAAATAACATGTATGACTTTGGTGGGAATTCAAGCTTTGTCATATAGGAACTCATCATGTAACATTTTTTGTGTTTTTTAAAAGATAAATATCTAGAACTTTAGTGTCACTTGGAATAAGATAAACAACAACTCAGACCTTCTCATATCATATCCGTCAATTACCTAGACTTAGATCAAGCATTCGCTACCCATGAGTTTCAAGTTTAAAGTAAATCTTTATATAAAATCAGTCGTATCCAAAACTCGGGAGAATTCGAGGCTGAAAACTAGGTACTTAAAAGGAATTACAATAGAACAACTATTCATCATTTCCATTTAAGAGATTATTCGGAGTCCTCTTTATTTTATTCAGCTCTTAAAAACAAATTAAAGCAAACTAGACACACCTATTTTTTATTTTGTTTTCAATTTTGCTAGATCACACATTATTACTATAACTATATATATTTATTATATAGATAACTTTTTATTTTGTTTTCGCACCATTTTCTTAACTATTTAAAAGAAACTGAAACTAGAACAAAAGGAAAGCATACTTACCTAGATACACGGGAGTGCTTCTCTCCCAAGCTAGCTCTTTTGGTGAGGGTTTGGTGTTTTAAGTCCTTCGAACTGGGCTTCTCCTTGTAAAGTTCATTGATCAAGTACTTCGGTTCGCTCTGAAGATGAGGATTCTTGTGGTGGTGCCTCTAATGGTGATGCCACCTTTTTTCACCAAACCTGTCTTGGTTTTGAGTTTTGATTTTGGTTTAGCAGGTTCAGAACCTTCACTTGTAGAAATTAGGAAATCAATGACTCTCCCACACTTTTCTTGAAGTGTGTTCTAGTCATAAAGACAAGGTAGAGATCAAGTGCATGGGCTCTGTTGGTGGGAAAACACCAACTAGAACCAAAATTTTATTCATTCCTCTCTAACCTTAGGCACATTAAACAAGATAAAGTTGATGTTATGTGCTTTGTTCATTTATATCATGGGTGATAAGATTAGAAGATTAAACATGAATGTAGCATTTAAGTTCATTTGGCCAAAAAGAGTTGAATTGCTTAACCCATGAAAGGATTGTCTATCTCTACATAATGTATCAAACTTTACATGATTATTACTATCATCTTCCAGAGATAGGATGTGCACTTTTTAGCTTATTTGATTAAGACTATGAGGTCAAGAAAGTGGTGCTAGGAACAAGCTTAAAGAACTAAACATGTTGAGTTAATTAGGTTGAATCGCAAGTTGTAACTCAAACATGTTTGTTTCTTATTTATATGCATTCCAGAACCAAGTTAAACCTTTGTTAAATAATGACCATTTACCTTAGGATGTTACCTTTGTCAATGGAGCGTGATGACGCCATGTGATGAAGGGTAGATGACTTATGATGGTCCTTCTTATTTGCTTGAAGTTTTCTTTGTTTGGCTAGCCTCGCAGTACGAGTTGTTCATGAGGTTCTTGTCTCCTAGATTGCACCCTTTCTCTCTTATCCTTTTGTCATGCCATCATTCTACTCTTCGATCTTGCCATTTTGTTGGGCCTTCAGCCTCACTCATTGTTTTATGTTTGCAAAGGATTAGTGGATAACATATACCCGAAGGATTGTACAAATAATTCAAGGCAGAGGTAGTGTTGTAATAGGGCCAAAGGTCATCTATGTTAGAGTTGGTTTTAACATATTAATTAGCATAGAACTTTTTATCCCATGTTTTAAATGATGTGCCTTGCTTCATATTTGATTTGAATCTATCTCGTGACTTACCCAATTTGAATTTGAGAGTTTCCTTCAGAGGTTAGTCCAACAAAATATCTAGTATCTGCTAAAGCAATTTTTTAGTTCAATAACCAAACTAGACTCCATGTCTAATTTGATTAAGGAAGGCATTTTAACTTAAGCACCTTGCTTAATTTAAAAAACCTTTGGAAGTATGTCGAGTACTTCCAAACCAAAACTTACTATGGCAGACAAAGGTATCATGAAAGCACTATAGAGATTTACTCTAATGAAGATGAAAGAACACAATTGCTATTTAGCAAATTGAGCATGTCTTAAAGGTAGAGACAGCCAAAATAATTTAGCAACATGACATGAGATGTTTTTAGAGAAGTCTATCCCCCAGCTTGAATTTTGCAGAAAAAATCAAGTTTAGATGGATGTGATTAAATGTTGTATGATAATTGGTTGGACATACCTTGGGTCATCATCCTTTATTCTTTTTGCTTCAAACCTAGAACAGTTAGTGACAAAAAATACCCGAAGGAATATTTTTACAATTATATTTCTATTCTCATTTCACAAGGGCATCATAGCAAAAGGTGAAAGCTCATGTTGTCTCCCGAAAGTGCTTGTTTTAGGACAAAAGCTCGTCCTTGGGAAACCTTCGAATTGTGTTTGAAATTGGTGAAGTGGTTTCCCCTCTAACACCAATCTTTATGTGCCTATCTCAAGATTCATGCCAATGAGATTTGTAATATTTGTGATAAACATATGCATCTACAACCACCCTTTCAACAATTTTATGAACAAGAAGCATGAGGGGGTTGAAGATCTCGTGTGTGGCAATGTTGGAGAGATCAATAAATTCAGGAGATTTCTCATGTGAGCACGGGTTTAATGAGGTATTTATGAAGTAACTTCCATGCTCGTTGACGTCATCTTCATGCTCCAAGGTTGTTTCTTCATGAATGTCTATAGGTTTGAAATATTGTCTCCATCATTCTATGCCTATAACATTCATTGGTCATTTTGTTGTCCAAGATTTCCCTTGGATTGATGACTCTCAGGTTGATCTTATCTAAAGCCTCATCCATCCATTCAATGGCAATGGCACATAAGTTCTTAATATCCTACAACCATTATTGTTGCTCTTCTTGGTCTTCCTTGTGGCCTTCATGGCTCCTATGTTTTGGGTGTCTTAGTGGATTTCTAGGATCATCATGAGTCTTAGAAGAAAGAGCGTAAGAGGGATCATCAAGGTCAATGATGGGTTTAGAGATATGTTCAGATGAGACATCTAATATGGGCATAGAACTAGAGAAAATAGGAATGGCTTCTAGATAGCTTGGCTCTCCTTCTATGGTTTCACTAAACATGCCACCCTTGTGTTCTTCTCAATGTCCTATATGGGAATAAGGATGCTTTCTGAGAGATCCCTTCTTGAGAGGAATTGAATCAAATTCGCTCGAAGGTCTCTTATGGAACTAGAAGTTTAAGCTTTTCCAAATCAGCATAAAAAGGTCATCCTCATAAAAAATTTTAAAAGGTTGAATTTCTTCTTCCCTTGTAGGATTTTGGGGCATTGATGGTTTAGGATTGATACTAAATATTGGGATTGGAGTGGTTGTGATTTGGCTATCAAAACTTTCTTTTCTTGTTCGAGAGATGATTCCTTCTTTGCCTCGTGGAGTTCATTATGAATGCTAGTGTAGGGAGTCTTTTTACTAATTTTATCAAGCATAGATCTTGCTTCACTAACAGACAAATGAAGAAAAGCTCCTCTTGAGCTTGATCAAGGGTTTGCATAGAATCCTTGCTAAGACCTATATAAAAATATTGAAGGAGCATCAGGTCTGAAATAGTAAGGTCCAGGCCAGTGATGATGAGACTATTAATACGTTTCCATGATGTGCCAAGAGATTCTTCTTCTAGTTGTCTAAAATTTAGAATCTCTTTTCAAAGGCTAACTACTTTAGAGATGGGAAAGAAACATAAACAAAATTTAGAGTATAACATTTTCCAATCTCCTTACATACTTCTTATGGTTTGACTGTACCAATGTTTAGCTCTTTCCATCAAAGAGAACGGAAATAACTTCCATCTTAATGTCTTGTTAGACATGCCAGCGATACGCAAGCATGCATAGGTCTTTTCAAACTCTTGTAGGTGTGAGAATGAGTTTTCATCGCCTTCTCCCGAGAAGGATTGTTCCTAAATCAATTTTATAAAACATGGGCACAACTCATGGATAGGTGCTAGGATAGGCTCTGAAGATTTTGGTGGCTTTAGGCTTGCGCTCGTGGGTTTAGCATATTGATAGATAGGAGTGGAATCCATAGTGAAAAGAAAAAGCAGAACAAAATAAAGAATAAAAGATAAAATGTCAAGCTAGGCTCAAAGTTAATTCAACAACTGTTTCCCCGGTAATAGCGTCAGAAAGCTTGTTGGTATATTTAATGCACACAGATAAATCTGCAAGCGCACGGATATCACTGTACCTTTCATCCAGAAGTATTTCAAGTATCATATCCATAGGAAAACGTGTGAGACTAACTATGGTCTAACTTAACAAGGGGTAGCAACAAGGTTAAGGTTTAACTTAACTAGGAGTAGAAACAAGGCTAAGGATAAATAAAAGCATAGAGAGGATAATTGAGGTTCTCTAATTCTAACTTGGGTAAGGTATGTATTCTACTATTCAACTAGGGACATTACTAGGGAAAGACACCAGCAGAGAATGCTTTCCATTGTAACCGGGTCCTACTTGGCCTACAAACGGAAGGTGGACTATAAAGGATCAACGATGCTATATAGTACGAGGCTTTATAGTACTGATATCACAACCATGATCTACCACCGATTCAGAATGCAGGGTGTATCCACGATTAACCTAAGTCTAAGCACCATGTTTACACTCACGATTAATACTCTACTCCCCCTAGGAAGAGAATAAAGCAGTAAAAAGAGAGTCGTGATCCTGATGAATAATATAAACAAAATACTTATTTGAATCATAAGTTGATTACGAAAGAAATCTCAAAAACAATCTCAAGTAGAACTTTATTCCGCCAAGGTACAAGCCAAAGAGAGAGTACCGATAGGCCGGCATCTCCTCCAAACTCTTCCCTCACTCTCTATCTCACTATTTCTAATTATAAAACTAAATGCTATAGATGACTAATCTTCTGTTGATAGCTGGCTCTGATCCTAATGAGGAGAATATGAATTAGGGTTTTAGGATGGCTCCAGGGAGGGTGGCAGGGATTGGTATATATAGGCCAGAGCGTCTAATGTGAGCCCTTGGATCAAACTGACTTAAAGGACGGCGTAGATTGGATCTCAATGGTGGTGGAGAAATGACATTCGAAGCAGAGACTAACAGGTGGGTCCCATGGGCTGGCCAGCCTGTAGGTGGGATAGTTGGCCCCACATGTTAGCCCCTCGAGGTCTGCTTTGGTGGGTTTCCTTCTGGAGTGTTCTAGATTCTCCCCGCATCGGTTTTGTTGCGGATAAATGTGATTTACTTTGACGAATAGGTCCTCCTTGATAGTTTTCTGGATAAACCCTGCTGAAAACACAAATTCACCAAAATTCGTGGAATTTATTAGTTTAAACCCCTATACTTATGTTTGGTGATGGAATTAAGTATAAATACATGTTATGTTGACGGTTTTATAATTGATGTTAGTGACCGTCAATAGAGAGCTAGCTTATGTTGGGTCTCGTGGTTAGTGAGGCTCTTTAGTTAGTCTTTGGGAGCTCACTAACTTAGTGTAGTAACATAGCCTTTGTGTGCATAGAGACTATAGCAACTAGAATTGTGGTAGGTGATCTGCTTTTTAGTAGGCTAGTGCAACACTCGCTCCGCCTCATATTTGTCTAACCACTTTGCTTAGTGTTGTTGTAGAATTTTTTATAAGCTATTCACCCCCCTCTCGCCATTAGGACCTTTCAAGTGGTATCCGAGTTGTGGTCACTGTGATTTGAGGCTTAACAACCTTTGGTGTCCAAATGGCTTAAATCAACAACACCAAGAAGCCACCCCAATTTGATGGCTCAA
The DNA here is from genome assembly GCF_019320115.1 of Miscanthus floridulus. NCBI lineage: Eukaryota > Viridiplantae > Streptophyta > Magnoliopsida > Poales > Poaceae > Miscanthus > Miscanthus floridulus. The sequence continues at coordinate 59,314 of NW_027096568.1, read as the reverse complement.
ATTATCCTTATTGGAAGGCTAAGATGACAACATACATCGAGTCAATCAATAGAAAGGTGTAGAAGGTGGTGGAGACCAAGATTGAGATTGCTAATGAGGAGGCTCCCACCATCGCCAAAGAAGTGCTACTCTAAAACAATGGTATTGCTCTTAGTGCTATTCATGATACTTTGATGAGAGAACATTTGAGCAAATCAAGAATATTGAGAGGGCTCATGAGGCATGGAAGAAGTTGGAGGAGTCATTTGAGGGCACTCAAGCCATGAAGGATGCCAAGACATACATTCTCAAGGAGAAGTTTGTAAGCTTCAATATGAAGGATGATGAGAGTGTGCCGGAGATGTTTCATAGGCTCTAAGTGCTTGTCAATGATCTCAAAGCACTTCATGAGAAAGTGAAGGATAAGGACTTCTCCCACAAGTTCTTGAGATGCTTACCTTTGAGATTTGGTACATTGGTCACTATTCTAGTGAGGAGTGGTTTGGACACCATGACACGAAATCAAATGTTGGAAGATGTGATGACCGATGACACTTATAGAGATGATAAGAAGAAAGAAAAGAAAGATAAGAAGAAGAAAGTGTGTCATTCAAAGCCACATCATCCAAGGGCAAGGCAAAGCAAGAATCATCAAGTGAAGATGAAGACTTTAGCTTTGATGAGATGGATGATTAGAAGATAGCTCTCTTTGCCAAGAGATTTGGCAAGTTCATGGTGAAGAAGGGCTACCGTGCTAGAAGAAAGAAGTTTTCATCCAAGAACAAGTAATAGTCAAGAAGGTGCTTCAAGTGTGGAAGTAAGGATCATCTTGTTGCTCAATGCCCATACAATTACGACAATGATGATTATGACAAGAAGTGCAAGAAGAAGGACAAGAAGGAAAATAAAGAGAAGAAGGACAAGATGACCTTCAAGAATAAGAAGGGTGGTTCATATGTGGTCACTTAGGATAGTGATGCTTCCTCAAGTGATGATGACAAGACCACAAAGAAGAAGGCTCTTGCAAGCATTGCTATCAATGAGAAGCCTTTTGTCTTCGACACTCCATCATGCTTCATGGCTATGGCCACTAAGGTACAAACTTGTGATGATGGATATGATGAGGAACATGATAATGAAAGTGAAACTAAAAGTGACAATGATGATGAACCAACTAAAGATGAACTACTTGACATGTTAGATGATACTAAAGAACATTTTGACATTAAGAGAAGGAAATGCAAAGACTTGTGAAAGGAACTAAAAGCCCTTAAGCAAGCCTTTGATGAGATCAATGCATCTCATGAGAGGCCAGAGGAAGCCCATAAAAAGCTTGGCAAGTCTCACAAGAAGCTTGAAAAAACTCATTCCTCTCTACTTAATGAGCAAAGTGTGAACGAGCATGTTGAAACATGTGATATAGGCTTGTGACATAATTGATGAATCATTCTATAAGCCTATCATTGTTGCTCCCACAACCCTTCTTGTAGCACCTCAACTTCTACCTCATCTAGTAGTGATGGTTTCACTTGTGATGCCTCACTAATGGTTGAGAATAAGACCCTCAAGAAGAAGGTAAATGAGCTCATTAGTGCTTTAGGCAAAGCCTATGGTGGTGAGGACCTCTTGCTTATGTGCTTGGTAGCCAAAGAACCTCTCTCTACAAAGAGGGATTGGCCTATACCCCTAAGAAAGATAAGGCGGTCTTTGCTCCTCATAAGACTAGTTTTGTGAAGAACAATGATCGGTTTTGCACTAGTTGTAAGCAATTTGGTCATAAAGAGCATGATTGCAAGACCAAGAACAAGAATGCTAATGTATCCTCAATTAAGCTTGATTTTTTCTATGTGCTTACTAAGGATACAAATGGTGTGAATGCTAAAAGTTCATTGGTGCATCATGGATGTGCTCAAAGAACAAAACCATTTGGGTACCAAAGAGCTTGGTCACTAACCTTTAAGGACCCAAGCAAGTTTGGGTACCTAAAAAGAATTTATCTTCCTTTGTAGGTAAATTACAAAGCTAGAGGAAGGCATTGGATTCTTGATAGTGGGCGCACTCAACACATGACCGGTGATGCAAGAATGTTCAACTCAATCAACACCAATGATAGTAATGGCTATGATAGTATCACATTTGGTGACAATAGCAAAGACAAGGTCAACGGGCTTGGTAAGATTGCAATATCCAATGATATGAGCATTTCCAACACTTATTGATATGACAAGGTCTATGCTTAGTAAGTACAATGTGAGTCAATCTTTTTGGGCTAGAGCTATCAACATGGCTTGCTATTGTAGCAACTGCTTGTATTGTCACCCATTGAAAGAGAAGACACCATATGAGCTCTTGAATGGTAGAAAGCCCAACATTGCATATTTTTGGGTCTTTGGTTGCAAATGCTATATCTTGAAGAAAAGCACTAGGTTGGGCAAGTTTGAAAACAAGTGTGATGAGGGATTCTTACTTAGTTACTCCACTACAAGCAAAGCATATTGTGTTTAGAATTTGGCAAGTGGTACTCTTGAAGAGGTACATGATGTTGAATTTGATGAAACCAAGGGTTCTTAGCATGAGAATGAGAACTTGGAAGATGTTAGAGGCATTTAGTGTTTCCTTTTATATCCATCAAACCCTAGTGCACACCATCTAATTTGTTACACTTGTCTTCACTGTTTCCATCAAATCCTTGCTGCCGTGACCAATTTTGCGCGCATTGTTCCCAGTTTTGTCCTCTAATTCAGAGTTAGTTCTTAAAAACTGGTCTAGTTTTCGCATAAGAACTCAGATTTCGATGTTCCATATATCAAAATTGATCAGAAAAAATTTTAGATCCGTCCGTCTACCGCTTTAACGGGTTTGGAAATTTTTATTTTGGCAAAAGACTGGTCACAAGATCATCTTTTCGTTGTCACAAGCTTTTTGTCGATTTTGAGCACATCTTCTAAAATTTCCACTGGTCACATCTTTCACCTATTTAAGCTCATATTTTCTATGGTTACTTCTTTTGTGCTCCTAAGTGAAGAAAAAATATCAAAAAAATAAAAAGAAAAAGTCAAAGAATCCAAAAAACAACAACAGCCCAAAAATAGAGAAAAAGAGACAAACAAAAGTGGAACAATATCTAGAGGAGCACATAGAGAGCGCCATTTGAGCTATGTTTACGTGTGCTGATTTCTGTCCTTGTTCCTAATCATATTTCTGCTGTTCACATCACTTGATACATTTGGTACTTGGAACGTGAGTAGGCCAGCAACTAAGACAAGTACTTGGGATACTTATTCAGCTTTGCTATTCAGTTGTGAATTTTGCTATTCCTTGCTACTATATTGTGCCTATCCAAGCTCTACTTTCTTCTAACCAAGTATAGGTTTGCCTTGCAACTGTTACACTCAAGTTATAATGGTATCACATTCACCGACCGATTGCACCGCCTGTTGCTTTGGTAAGAACACTTGTAAGACCATGGTAAGACGCTTGAGAGTTGAGTGCCTTGTTTTTCCTTGTCCATACCCTAAGTAGTTGGTAGGGATAATACTATTTGTGTTGTCTTCTTCTTTCTACTAACCATATAAGGAAAATCTAGAGGCAGTGGCAAAGGAAATGGGGACACACCTATAGATTTTAATGACTGTGTTTCTAAGAATGAGCTTCATGCCATTCTTGCTGACAAGTTCAATGAGATCCTTCAACAAATCACCAACTTGGCCAAGAGGATTGAAGATGTTGAACAACGACATCCTGAACCATGTCCTGAAGAAGAAGATGATGATCTCTTTGAGGAGGATGATGGCGACATGGAGGCTGAATTGAAGCTCAATGATGTGCTGAGGATGCATGTAACCGTAATCGATTGAACTTTAACCGACGTGGTATGGGAGGTAATAACCAAGGTAATAATGATCCTTTCTCTAAAATCAAGTTTAAGATACCTCCTTTTTCTGGTTCTACTGATCTTGAAGCATATTTAGATTGGGAGATGGTTGTAGATCAAAAATTTAGCTCCCATCAAGTACCTGAAGAATATAGAGTTAGACTTGCTACTAGTGAGTTTACTAGTTTTGCTCTTTTCTGGTGCAATGATATTTGCAATAATGTTAATGCTAATGCTAATGCTCAAATACCTCAAACCTGGACTGTACTTAAATGACGAATGAAATTGAGATTTGTTCCTCCATACTATAAGCATGATCTGTGATTAAAAATGCAACGTTTAAATCAAGGTAGTAAGATTGTTGAGGAATATTATTAGGAGCTTTTAATTGGTCCAGCACATAGCAACAAACAAGAGGATGAAATGGATAAGTGTTCTAGATTTTTTGGAGGTTTGCGTCGTGAAATATAGGATGTTCTTGACTATAAAGAATGGACTAGATTTTCCCAATTATATCATTATGCTCTTAAAGCTGAAAGGGAAGTATAGGAACGACAACCTAGGCGTTCCACGACTCCGTCGACTCCTTCACGTCCAACCGAGGTGAGTAAATTTTCTAATGTGCAGACACCACCAGCGCCTATAAAGAAGAGTTCTTCTATCACACCTTCTTCTAGTAGATCTACTACACCTTCCTCTAGCAGCTCTTCTAAAGTTGTTTGCCATCGCTGCAAGGGCATGGGACATATTCCTAAAGAATGCCCTAGCAAACGCGCATATATTGCTACTAATGATGGTTGGTATGCTAGTGCTAGTGATTAAGAGAATGAATTTGCACTTGCAACTGATCTTTATGCAGATAAATTTGCGGATAGTGCTGAAGATCCTGATGTTGCTAAAGATCCTGATGAGGTAATTGATAGTGTGGCATGCACTGCAGACTACAAATCAATCCTTGTTCAGCGTGTTTTGAGTACACAAGTTGAGCCATGAGATAAGCTACAACGCCATAATTTGTTTCAAATGTTCCTCATTGTCAATAATTTCCGTGTTTGTGCTATAATTGATGGAGGGAGCAGCAATAACTTTGTAAGTTCTGATCTTGTTAAGACCATTGGTTTATCTACACGTGCTCTTCCACATTCATACCATGTTTAGTGGTTCAACAATAGTGGTAAGGCAAAGGTAATACAATCTGTGCATGTGCATTTTTCTATCGGATCATACCATGATTATGCTGAATTTGATGTCATGCCTATGCAAGCTTGTTCACTTTTGTTAGGCCGCCCTTGGCAATATGATAATAATGTTGTACATCATGGTAGGCAAAATAGATATAGTTTTATGTTTATAGGAAAGACCATTGCTTTACTTCCTTTAACTCCTGCTGAAATTGTGCGATATGAAAAGGAACTTGCTGAAAAGAAAAAGAAAGGCCATGATGAAGACTCTAGCAAACCAGCAAATGAACCATCAAGTAACATGAAAGAAGTTCTATTTGCTCTTAAATCTATTCTTGCTGATCATGATGAACCATGTTATGCTTTAACTTGTACGTCGCCTATATGTCCACTTGGTCCTGCTTCTAGTGCTATGCCTCTTGTTGGTACTAACCTTTTGTAGGAGAAGGAGGATGAATTCCCAGTAGGGAGGCCACCATGGCAGCTATCTTTGCAAAGGATTGGGCGCCAAGATGAATGTCTTCTTCTGGAGCCATCGTTGCTGTCATCTAATGGAGGAGACGATCTACTTCAGTCGAGGACGACTTCAATTCAAGAAAGGGAGGATGATGAGTACATCACTTCTTCATCACATACAAGCCAAGGAGAGGAGGAGGTCCAGCATGAGCGTCCAATTCATCTTTCTCATGGTGGAGGCCCAGTCCAACTGAAGTTGGAGCCTATCTCGGGTTCCAGGACTAGTCTACCTTAAACTGGTCACCTAGGACATATCTGGACTCTGTTTTCGACGATCCTATATATGGTTCAAAAGCTAATTTGATAAGGAAGCCAATGCAAGTGGTCTCACATCAAAATCCCTTCGGAATCAACAGGAATCATCGAAACAAGTCAGCATCCTAGAATTTGCCAGGGTGCTGCAACACCGTCTTTTGGTCCATTGGACCGTGTATTGTGTTTGGGCCCATTAGGGGGCTGTGTCCATGGGGGTGACGCCCAAGACTCTATAAATATCAGCCGTCACTCTCCTTATGGTTTAGGTTTTGTTTAGTTCTTAATTTCCTCATGAAACAGACATCGTTTTGCTACAACTATGCCGCCAAGGCTGCTTGCTGTGAACTAGGGCCCCAGTTCTTGATCTTGTTCGCCTAAGACAATTAGTCCTTTTGAATAAAGACTTGAACTCCTTCTTGTTATCATAAGTCTCATATTTATTTGCAATTTTAGATTGCGTTCATCCTGTTCTTGCTTGTGTTCTCGATTCGCATGCAGGAAAGCCTTCTCGGCGTGGTCAATCACTGTTCGCGTGGTTGATAACCGACGAAGCAGTGGTGTAATAGTTGTGGGGGTCTGAATTAGTCTTGGTTTGAAGCCTAGATCATGAACATCAAGTCTTCACCAATCGACGCTATCATACCTATCGGAAGATCAGGCCTTGTCTACATCAGGCATTGCCTAAGGCACGAGTGAGCTCGTTCACCTCCTTCTTGAGGGTCTCATTTTCCACCATTAGTGAGGCATCACAAGTGAAACCATCACTCAAAGGTGAAGTTGAAGTAGAAGTGCTACAAGAAAGGTTAGTGGGAGCAACTACAATGGGCTTATAAAAAGAGTTATCAATAATATGACATGTTAGTCCCATATCACAAGACACAATCACTTGCTCCTTCTTGGCTTCCTCCATTTTGACTTGCTCAATGAGAGGAGTGAGCCTTTTCAAGCTTAGAGTGAGCTTTGCCAAGCTTCTCATGGGTTTCTATTAGCCTCTCATGAGTGGCATTTAGCTCATCAAAGGATTGCTCAAGAAATTTGGCTTTCTTGTGTAATTCTATGCACTCCTTTATCTTTATCTCGAAGCAAGTGTGCACTCACTCACACATGTCCATGAGCTCATCCTTGGTGTACTCATCATCATCATCACTCCTACAAGCATCACTTTCACATTCATCATCATCACTCACATCATATTTTACCTTGATAGGCTTTGCCATGAGGCATGTCGATGGAGTGTTGAAGATAGAGGGCTTGTTGTTGATGGCGATGCTTGCTAGTGCTTTCTTGATAAATTTCTTGCCATCATCACTAGAGCCATCACTATCTGAAGAGCCATCACTATCCCAAGTGACCACATATCCTTCACCTTTCTTCTTCTTTTGGAAGGTTATCTTCTTCTCCTTCTCGTGCTTCTTCTTCTTACCTCATCATTGTCACTATTATAGGGACAATCTGCTACAACAGTGATTAGGGCTCTTGCAATTATAGCATCTTCTCATATATTCTTTGCTTTTGGTATGATCTCTTCTCTTTCTTGCACCATAGCCCTTCTTTTTCATGAATTTGCCCATCTTGCGCACAAATAGAGCCATGGCCTCATCATCACTTGATTCTTTCTTGGACTTGCCCTTATTCTTAGATGATGAGCTAGCCTTGAATGCTACACTCTTCTTCTTCTTGTCTTTGTCTTTCTTCTTGTCATCCTTGTCAACCCCTTCTCTTTCCATACGGTATGTCTCTTGTGTCATGACATCACCTAGTACTTGGTTAGGGGTAATCTCCTTCAATCCTCCTCTTATGATAAGCAATCTCAACATTTCAAATCTTGGAGGTGGGCACATCAAGAACCGATAAGAGACATCATCATCATTGATCTTCTCTCCCAATGCCTTCAAATCATTGACAATCATTTGCAATCGATGGCACATCTCTGGAATGCTCTCATCTTTCTTCATCTTGAAGCTTGTCAACTTGTCCTTGAGAATATATAACTTGGCACTCTTCACTACCGGTGTGCCCTCATATGTTTCCTCTAATCTTTTCCACACCTTTTTAGCTCTATCACAATCCTTAATTTTCTCAAACACCTTGGAATCAATGTCATTGTATATGGTGTTGAGAGCCATTGTATTGCATTGCTTGTTGGTCTTGTCTTGGTTGGTGAGATTGTCGAGATCAATGATAGCATAGTCACTCTCAGTCATATCCCATACTTGATCATTGATTGAACCAAGATATATTTTCATCTTTCTCTTTCAATAATCATAGCACGTGCCATCAAAGAACGGTGGTTTGCCCCCCACATGATTGAACATAACTTGAGCCATAATTTGACACCGAGGTTATTAAGCCTTCAATCAAATGGTGACCACGGCTCTGATACCACTTGAAAGGTCCTAATATGATTAGAGGAGGGGATGAATAGCCTATTTAAAAATCTACAAACCAACTAGAGCAATTTGATTAGTATGACAAATAGCAAAAAGCAAGCTTGCTCTAGCTCTATAAGGATTGCAAGCCACCTATCCAACAATTCTAGTTACTATGATCACTAGATACACAATTTACTAAGTTACTACTTACTACGAACTCTCACACTTGCTACACTAAAGAGTTCCACTAGATGAACTTAAGCTACAAAGCAAGCTCTCAATTCTAGCTACTCTAAAGAGTTTACTACAACTAGTTTGCGGGTATGTAAATGAGTAAGAAAGGTGATTATACCACCGCATAGAGGAATAAACCAATCACAAGATGAATACTAACTCAATCACTGGGAGAATACCAAAGGGCAAGAGACAACCAATTTTTCTCCTAAGGTTCATGTGCTTGTCGACACGCTAGTCCCCATTGTGTCGACCAACACTTGGTGGTTCAGCGTGGTGTTACACTGTACAATCTTTGCTAAAACACTACATGAGCATCATATTTATGTATAAATGTATGTAATATAGGGTGTAAAGCAATGTACATAACTTAAAACATTCATCAGAAACACAAAACGAATGTTATATTTCATGTCGTGTTATATCACTTAGGGTTCTAAATGAATTTTTACTGAATGAAAATGCTATAGAACTGCATATACATAACTTTAATAGGGTTTGTAGTACAAGCTTCATAGGTGGCGGTGAAATACTTGCTGTCGAGAATGAGATTCACTAGCTAGCGTATCAAATATCTTAGAAATCAAATTCGCCGCGAATCCGATCGAGACTTGGTCGAATTTCCTAAGTCGAAAAACGCTTTGACGAAGCTAAGTTCGACAATTTTTGTAGGAGATTTGGGTTAAGTAATGGTGTGGTATTAGGGATTGTTTAAGTAGTTGAACATACCCTTTTGAGTATAGAAAAACTAGTTTGGCATTTGAATCATCGAGTTTGATTTTTGGAACGCTTTAAAGGTCGTGCGCATGACGTTTCCAGCCAGTTTCATCGCATGGACGCAGTCACCACTGCCCTGTGTCATCGTCGGTACGATGGCCACACATGCGCATGTTTGGCCACGCCTAGCTGGCCATGGTGGCCAACTGCTCGGGGCATGCGGCTGCTCCTTCCCACTTCCACGGCATGCGCTCCTGTCAACGTCGCTACTAGTGCCCTTCGGCCGCCCGCATCGTGTCATTGCCAGACCTGCTCTACTGGTCACCGTCGTCGTTCACTCAGGTGTAGTGGCATCCCAGGGCCATGGCCGTCATTGCCAGCATGTGCACGTGCCTCTGCATTACGTTGTCACCTCATGTGCGTTCACATCACTTGTGTCGCGTCATCGCTGCTGCTGCTACGTGCGCCCGCTGCACCGTCACATGGCCTAGCCATCGTCGTCTTGCGAGTCAAGGCGCTACGATCGCACATCGTTGTGCTAGCTTTGTACACACACATGGAATCCGTCATCCGTCGCACTGTGTCCTCTTCCATTTAGTGGTTGAGCACACCACGCTCCCCATCGCGTCGCCTTGAATGGTGTCACGCCGGCCAGCCGAGCCACGCCAAGGCCAACCCACAGAGCCTGGCCCCATCCTTGCAATTGAGCATGCCTGGAACTTGAATTGGAGCCTAGCTTCATGCCAAGCCTGCCACTGTCATAGTCGTACGATGTTGGGGCTTCAATTTGAGGTTTCCCCTACCGTCGACCCCTTTAAGACCGAATAGCGTCGTCCACCTAATTGGCCTCTCACCGTCCACCTTCGTCTAATTAACCATGCACCCAACTAGCTCTGGTAGTTAACTCACGATTGGAGTCGACCCAATGAGCTTTCATCCTCTAGTAAGGTACTACAGAGCATTTTCCCCGCAGCGGTCTGCCATGGCCGTCGAGGCGGGTGCTCAGCCAGGGCATCGCTCCTTGCTCCTTTGTCTCAATTGAGCGGTGCATTTGCATCTCCTTGACTTGGTTGCCTCTCCTATGAAACCATGTCACTAGGGGTGCAACGAGTCACTGGTAACGCCGTCGCCGCGCTTGCCGTGAACCAGAGCGACCCTGCGCACGTGGCTAACCACCTTGCTGAGCCTTGTGACTTCGTCCAGGCCATCCTACATGTCTTTGGTGAGGCCCTCCTGCTCCTAGTGTAGATGGTTGAGTCGGTTAGTGCCGAGGCTCATCGAAGCGCATGGCCACCACCGGTGGACATGGTGTTGATGCTATGTCTGTGGCTAGCTTGTTTGGGAGTAGAACGAGTACATCTAGGACCTCTAGAATGTTATTAGTACTCTAGACGTTTTCATCGATGTCAGTGTCACCGTGGCCAAACCCCGCCATGGTGCATGGCCACGCCTCTGTGCGGCACCAATCGTGGTGTTTTGTACCTCTATCGACTGCGCTTGCGATGAAGAGTGTCATGGTGGTGAGGTTTCCTACCGAGGAGGTCCGTGCTCGCCGATGTTTGGCCAAAGATGTCGTGGCCTATGTTAAGTTCTGGCCAGGGACCTTGTAAAATAGGAATTCAAGTAAGAGCAGGGTGCTAGATGCAAAAGTCATCTCAATTAAATAGTGTTAAGTTAGCTTCACGAATAGGAAAGAGAACGGGGGGCTCTTTAGCAAAAGAGCCAGCTCGTGCGCGGGCTCCGCCGTAGGCCACGTACGCGCGCCGCGTGCGTGGGCCGCGCCAGTGTGATGCGCGTGCGTGGGAGTGGGCCGCGCCGCTCGCTCACGGGCCATGCGTTGGAATTCGGTTTTTCATTTTCGAGTGAATTAGTAAAGGTTTATTCAATTTAGCTTTGAGCTAAAGTTTGAAAAATGATAGTAAATGTTGTAGGTATCCAAAAATAGTGAAACAAAATTTGTTAGGTTCATAAAAATGCTATCTAGCTGATGGTGTAGTTAGTTTATAGTTATCTATGGTAATGATAGATTCATTAATTCAGTTAGGAGAGCTTAGTATTATTAGCTTAATATTTGTAGGAATTTTTGTGGCAAATTGGTGATAGCTTTAGCCATGAAATTTTTACAGTAGGTTCATTAGATTATTATGTGCTCACTGTAATTTTTGTAGCCCTTGATTAGGTTGATAAATAGAGTAGCTAGAACTCCTTATTTTAGTATACGTATAGTAAATCAGTATGAAGAGTAAGGATGCCTTTAGTTGCTAAGACAGTACGTGCCATGTTTCATACTTGTTGGTGGTAACAATAGGTAACTTAGCACCTTAGTTAGTAGAACTAGCTTAGGAGCTTAATAGATGTATTTTATTTTAAGAGTTGATGTTGCTGTATTATTAAGTGTTGCATCATCATTTCATGCATGTAGATAACGAGTTGGTAGAGTTCGTGCCTATGGACGAACATGACTACGAGGAGATTATTTAGGAGTACGAGGAGGAGATCCTCGTATAGGAGGGAGCCCTGAAGCCATTTGTTGTTGACTTTGTTGACACACCGCCTGCCCAAGGCAAGCCCCGATGCATAACCCTTATTTTGAAAGATCACTGAATATATATGATGTGCATTTACGTTATAGGCATTTTATAGAAACTACATGCATAAATATATCTACCTATGAGTCCTATTAGTATAGGTCGAGTAGCTGCTATGCTCAGGATTCGGTAGCGTGAGTAACCTACCGTTACTCACAATAGGTGATTATTACCACTCATGATAAAATGGTGAAAAGGAAAAATGGAGACCGGGTAGGGATATGGTTTGGGTATTGGTGAATGTAAGAGGTTGTGTCCTACGGCCAACGGGGCATAGCTTGGTTACATTTTTTCCCTGTCTGTATCGGTTAAGGACCGACCATTGTAATGGATGCTAGGCAAGTCACAGATTTATTATCCCAAGCACATACTTGGGTATGGGCGTAGGAAAGACTTATTGCTCTCTTGTCGCGGGTTCCAACTCTTTTCAGACCGACTGATTGGAGGTAGGGATGGTGGAGGTCTAAGTACCGCGCTGAGTCCGGGACTCAGGAGCGGGGGCTTGGAGTCTAAGTTTGGATGGGGACCTAGACCCCATGATAGAAGAGTGGTGGGTTGGTCCTGCTTGTACCTAGGGTACAAGTGGGCCATGTGTTTAGGGGTAACCAGCTGGGCACATTGATTCATGAATCACCGTCGTGTCAGTATGACTTGTCTTAACTCTAGCATCGTAGTAAGAACTGAAAGATGAAAGGTGATGAAATGGAACTGTTTGCTCAATTCTTGCTTGAAAGTAGCACAGGTGCTTACATAGAATGGCTAGGTAACAAATGAATCATGACTGCCAATAATAACAAAAATAAGGATTCACTATTAGTATTGCTTTCTACAAAAAAAGAAAAACAACAAACCATAAAGCTTATCATATCCGTTGGAGTCAGGAAATTATTCCCACTAGTCGGATAAGTCTTGCAAGTATACTGTGTACTCAGGGTTTATTTACCCCTATTGTAGGTACTGCTTGAGATGTAGCTGTTGTGTGAAGGATTCTTCTAGTGGGCACAGACAGAATCCTTGCTTGCTATCGACAGATGTTTACTTGATGTTTATTTTCATTCCACTGTTTAATATTCTGCACTCTGACTTTGGTAATGTAATAATGTAATTTTTAAGAACTCTAGATGTATGAAATGGACTAAGTTTGTAACTCGTTCTTATTATTGGATCCTGCGGAAAAAATGTGGATCTTTTGGGCTCTCCCTTGGGGTGTGCCCGATGAAACCTGCTGGTGTAGCTCGCTCTCAGGGTACTTAGTGTCAGTGGAAGACAAGCACCCCCGCAAGTGTGTTATTTTGGATGGTTCTACCATAGGCGGCTAAGAGGTATTGCATGAACCTCGTCCACACAATTAGACACCACAAGAATCTACCTACAAGTGAGGTAACTCAATGACACGAGCAATCCACTAGAGTTACCTTTTGGTGCTTCAACGGGGAAGGCACAAGACCCCTCACAATAACCGGGAGATGGCCATGAACAATTACCAACTCATGCCAATCCTCCTCCACTGCTCCAAGCCATCTAGGTGACGGCAACCACCAAGAGTAACAAATGAATCCCATAGCGAAACACGAACACCAAGTGCCTCTAGATGCAATCACCCAAGCAATGCACTTGGATTCTCTCCTAATCTCACAAAGATGATGAATCAATGATGGAGATGAGTGGAAGAGCTTTGGCTAAGCTCACAAGGTTGCTATGTCAATGCAAATGGCTAAGAGAGTGAGCTTGAGCTGGCCATGGGGCTTAAATAAAGAGTCCTCACAAATAGAGTAATTGGCTCTCTATTCCTTGAAAAAATCGGGGTGACCGGACGCGCCGGTCGGATTGATCGAACATAGGACCCCAGCGTCCGGTCCTTAGATTTTTGTCACATGTCCCTAACTTCAAATGTTGATCACCCGATCTCAACGGTCATCAGTGCACTTAAGTTGTGACCGGACGCACTGCTCAAAGTGACCGAACGCTCCATCACTAGAGTCTAGTCGTTTCCAGTAAGGTTCTAGAAATGATTTTTCGTGACGGGACGCGTCCGGTCATGCCTGAACGGATGCTCCTTCATTGGAGTCCGGTCGTTTTCAGTAAGGTTCCATTCATGACTCGATGCGTTCGGTGGCACATGACTAGACCTAGGCTAGCATCCGGTCAACACAACCTCTCTCTGTTGCTTGTGTCAGCATATGTCACTAGGTGACCGGACAGACTCCCTAAATGTGATCACACTCTCTAAGTGTCTCGATCACTAAGCCGAAAAGCTCCTATTAATTTTCACCTTTGCCTTGAGCTTTTTGTTTTTCTTTCTTCTTTTTCAAGTCCAAGCATTTTATCATCACCATGTCATTACCATCATCATGTCATGATCTTCATTTTCTTAATCACTTGGAGTAGTACTACCTATCTCATAATCACTTTGATAAACTAGGTTAGCACTTAGGGTTTTATCCATTCACCAAAACCAAACTAGAGCTCTCACACACTCCATTTCTCTCTACTTTTCTACCGCCATCGTGTTGCGTCACGGTGAAGCCAGAGAGCGAGCACCTCTCATCAATTCCTTATGCTCGTGTCTCTGCCTTCATGTCCCCTCTCTAGCCGACCCCACCCTGCCTTGATTACGGCCAGGCCAAGCTCCAATTTTGTAGCTTTGCCCGCCACCATGCCGTTAAGGCCCGTCACCGTCCGTGTTGTGGCTAGCTTTCACCACTTCACCCTATGCTAATTCCTCTGCACCACTAGTTCACCTTGGATCCCTCTTCATTGTGCGCATGCTAGTCGTAGCTTTAGTGCTGCCTCCTCATCGCTGATGCAGCCGTGCCTTTGCAGTCTGCCATTCACCTCACAGCGCGCACGTGACTAGCCTCACTTGGGTCGTCTCTGGCTGAGCCGGCTTCTCGGTAAGGTCACTAGTGAGTTATAATTGCTCATCCGCTACCCCTACCGCTCTGTTGTTGTTGTGGCTCACCAGAACACTGTTGCCATTGCCGCAGGCTACCCACCGTCGTGGAGAGGTCCTTCTATGATGTTTTGGCTCTTGCAACCACCGCTCATCGTCTCGCGTCGAACCCTAGGTGAGCATCGGCCTCATAGACAGGTCAGTGTGGGTCCTGTGTGGCCGGCGGAAGCGCCAGTGCCACCGCTCGCCATGCCAGCGCGCGCGGGGATGGTCGAGGACCTTGCCGTTGTAAAGAGGAGAAAGATCCGAGGGTTCCTTTGTAAAGTCGTTGTCTATAGAAATAGTAGCGTGGACTATGGGTTGTTTTGCTCATTGTCCAGGGGCATTTTTGCAAGAATACCAGTGCACGCGGGATTGCCCCGCCATGGGCCGCCTCGCGCCGTAGGTCGGCATCACATGGGCTGCGCCTGTGGGCCGCCGTGAGCACACGGCGTACGCGTTGCGTCGCATGGGCCGCGTTGGGCTAAAATCGGTTTAGCTTTTTCGTGGAGAATAGAAATAGCTTTTTATTTGTATTTCTGAGCTGATCTTTGGTAAATCATATAAAATCATGTATGTGTCTAAAAATTGTGAAATCAATTTTGTTAAGTTCCTAAAATTGTGCTCTATCTGTTAGTGTATTTAGTTCATATATATACTTGTCGATACCAGGAGCTAGTAAATCATTTGAGAGTGCTTAATATTATTACGTTAAATATTGTAGAATTTTTTGTGGCAAAATGGTGATAGCTTTAGCTTTGAAAATTTTATAGTAGCTTCATGTTATTATTATGTGCTCACTGTAATTTTTGTAGCTTTAAAATAGACTTAACATAAGGGT
The DNA here is from genome assembly GCF_019320115.1 of Miscanthus floridulus. Lineage (NCBI taxonomy): Eukaryota > Viridiplantae > Streptophyta > Magnoliopsida > Poales > Poaceae > Miscanthus > Miscanthus floridulus. The sequence goes on along the minus strand of NW_027096568.1, from coordinate 43,825 downwards.
AGTTAAATGTTCTTTGTTTCAAATATACATTAAATCATTAGTAAAAATAAAGATATATCTTCCATTTGTAATGCTAGGTGTTTGTTAGTTGAATCCAACACTTTACTTGATGAAGATGATAGTTAGCTTAGTATCTTAGTCATTAGAGCTAGCTTAGTAGTTTACCATGTGTATTCTTATTTTAAGAGTTGTTGTTGTCGAAATGCTAAGTGTTGCATCATCATCACATGCATGTAGAGAATGAGTTGGCGGAGATCATGGCCATCGGAGATCACGAGTTCGAGGAGGTGATCGAGGAGCACAAGGAGGAAATCCTTGTGCAGGAGGAGGCCCCGAAGCCGCCACTGACTGACTGAGCTGACACCGCGCCTGCCCAAGGCAAGCCCTGGTGTATAACCCTTATTTTGAATAATAACTGAATATATATATTTATGATGTGCATTTACGTTACATGCATTTTATGGAAATCATCTGTATAAATATATCTGTCCTATGAGTCCTACTAGTACATGTGCGAGTAGTTGCTATGCTTAGGTTTTTTGGTAGCGTGAGTAACCTGCCATTACTCACAATAAGTGATTATTATTACTCTCATGATAAAATAATGAAAAGAAATGGAGGCCGGGCAGGGATATGATATAGATATTGGTGGGTGTAATAGGTTGTGTCCCGCGGTCAACGGGGCATAGCTTGGTTACACTGTTTTCCCTGTTCGTGTCGATTAAGGTCCGATCAGTTGCATTGGATTCTAGTCAGGTCATAGACTTATTATCCTGAGCACATACTTATTTATGGTAGTAGAGAAGGCTCGTTGCTCTCTTGTCGTGGGTTCCGGCTCTTTTCGGATCGACTGATTAGAGGCGGAGAAGGTGGAGGTCTAAGCACCACACTGAGTCCGAGACTCATGTGTGGGGGCTGAGTTTAAGTTTGGACGGGGACCTAGACTCCTTGACAGGAGAGTGGTGGGTTGATCTTGCTTGTGCCTAGGGTACAAGCGGGGCGTGTGTTTCGAGGTACCTAGCTGGGCTACATTGATTCGCGAATCACCGGGTAAACCGGTACGACTTGTCTATGATATAGCACCATAAAGCTTATCATATCCGTTGAAGTCGGAAAATTATTTTCACTAGTCGGGTAAGTCTTGTGAGTACATTGTGTACTCAGGGTTTGTTTACCTCTGTTACAGGTGCAGCTTGACTCTTCTGGTGGGCACAGACGGATCCTTGTACCTTATCATTAGACGTTTATTGTAATTCCTCTGTTTAAATTCCGCACTCTGAACTTGGTATTGTAATAATGTATTTATAAGAACTCTTATTGTATGAAATGAACTAAGTATTATAAACTTATTCTTATTATTGGATCCTGAAGAAAAAACATGGATTAGTCCAATATATCTTATTTTCGAGATGCTTAATGTCTGATAGACGAAGATGTGTTATTTCTAGAGATTCTATCACGTGACTCTCTCTCTTGTCGCTAGGGCGTCGCGAGCCCCGCGAGAAGCATGAAAGGGAGTGTAGCGCGCCCAGGTCCGGACGTACCAGCACTTCCGCACCGGCAAAGGAAATCAGTCCAACCAAATCACCCGTCTCTCCGCGTTACGCATGACCTACCAAACACGTCCCCAGATCGATGGGCAGTACTAGTGCAGCCTATCTACACGCATGAAAGGCATTCATTTCCTTTTTATACTGCTATTAAATCCCTTGAAGTCAAGCTGTAGCAGTACTAGTGAAGAAAGCGGCAGCAAGTGATCGGATCCATGAAAGTAATGAACCAAACAGGCCCTGACAAAGGATTAGAACTGTGCGTGTCAGATAGAAGCATTGATTTTCATTCGGTTCACTGTGCTCGGTCGTTCGGAACAAACCGACTCAAGTATTGAGGGTTGGCACAGCTGCCGCTCGTTTTTTTGCAGTGGGGATTGGGGAAGGGCGATTTATTTTAAATAATATTTTTTGATGAATAATTGCATTAGCAATTGTGAGAATTGTAAATATAGCATCATGTCGGCTTATGGATAGCCGATAGGTACCCTATTGGCAACTCGAGGGCCGTTAGGATCATATCCGGCAGGGCAGTAGCCGACTGGCCCCCGGCCAGGCCAGATAGTGTCCTATCGGCCAACCGTGAGCCGACAAGACACAAAATCCTCTTCCCTCACTCGCCGCTCCCTCTCGCTCGCAGCAGAAACGCTCCGCCCATTTCGAAATTTCAAACCCAAAACGAGAGACGCCGTCGACTCCCCTTTCGATTTCGACTTCCCACCAAGCCGCGCTCTCCGCCTCTGCTTCTGGCCGTTCAACACCCAACCCCGAAAAACTTTCGGGCTCCCGCGATCTTTAAACCCTTGTCCTTTCCCTCCGTTCCGAATTCCCGTGCTCAAAAAAGTCTTCTCCTCTGGCTTACTCCCTAATCTTTGAGCTCATCCGTCTCGCCGTCCACCAGTCGTCCATGGAGATCGCCAAGAACGGCATTGCGAGCGACAGCGTCCGCGACCTGCCGCCATCGAAGCGATTCAGGCACGTCGGCTCCCACCTCGGATCGACTCCCAGCGTGCTGCTGCCGGCCAAGAAGCGCGTGCTGCCGCCGCCGCAGCCGCCGGAGGAGGCAGCCGTCGCTATTTGCCTCCCGGTGAAGAAGAGAGCAATCGTGGCGCCGCGGGTGGAGGTGGCAGACTCCCCGTTCTGCCTCCCGGCGAAGAAAAGATCCATCCTAGTGCAGCGCCGGCGGATGCTGCCGTGTCGGCGTGCGTTCCAGCCCAGGTGCGCCGGCGGATGCTGCTACTACTACGTGATCGAGATGGATTCGAATCGTTTCGCTCGCTTCGGCTTCTCCTTCCTCTGCTTGCTCCGTGAGTCCGTGGGACGCAGCGCCGCACCGGTCGACGAGGCGAAGTCCTTGGTGGATGGAGACATGCGATACTGACGCCTGCTTTAAATGCATGCTCGGCACCAGAATACATGGCACCGAGCTCGGCGTCGTAGAGCTCGGTGCTAAAATCTGCGGCGCCGAGGTATTGGCCATGTCAACGCCACCTAGGATTTCCTGCAGTGCACGACCAGGCACCTCGGCGTCAAGATCTGTGGCGCCGAGACGTGTTATCTTGGCGCCAGGACTCATGGCGTCGACCCTCAGAGTCCAAAGATGAGTTTAAGTCTCCCATGAGCCAAACATAAATTTTCTTTGGAAAAAAGGGCCAAATAGTAAAAAATACGGGCATATGTCAGCAGCATCATGTGTACGCCGTGTACCCTCCTGTGACAAAAGATGGGATAGGTTGTAGGCTGACATGATCCCAACCAATTCAGTTGGTGTTGGAACTTGGAACATATAAGATTAGAGAGGTCCATAGACACAGAAAGAAGACAAAGAATGTAAATTTGCATTGTTCTTAACAGGTCTATAGTTTACATACAATCAAGTAAGAAGCCATCACACATTGACACCAATAATTACCATACTATTTGCTCCTAAATCAGACTAAAAGCATTCACCACCATAGTATATATGTTCATATTACAAGCTCAAATTCTAACAACTCCAGATATATGGTTTCACGTCTACATGTGCATAAGCGGGTTAACCAGACATCAGCCTGCCACCCTTCTCTTGAGACTAACCGTCATCCCGTTCTGAGTGTGGAGTATGACAGAGCTCTGTGGCATCACTTCATGCCCTTTGACCAGCTCGACCTTGAAGTTGTGTATGATGGATGCAGCTGTGATCTTCATGTTGCTGAGGCTGACGTCCTTGCCGATGCAGCTCCTGGGTCCAGAGTTGAAGGACATGAACTTGTAGCTTGGTTCATGCCGGAGGCGGCCACTCTTGGACACCCACCGCTCTGGCCTGAACTCCATGCAGTCCTTGCCCCATATCCCTTCTATTCTCCCCATGGCGTAGAGTGAAAAGATGATCCTTGTGCCCTTTGTCACCTTGGTGCCATTTGGTAGGATGTCATCAACATGGGCCTCCTTCTCCTCAAATGGTGTTGCAGGGAAAAGCCTGAAAACATACAGTACTCCGCAGTTAGATAGTTAAGGTCAGACCAGCTTTGTTTCCAAGATAGTACCAGCAGCCTAGGAGACCGACGGAGCAGCAGAAAGTCTAACCTAAGTGTCTCAAGGAGGGCAGCCTGGAGGTAAACTGCAGACCTGAGTGCATCGCACTCAAAGACAGAGAAGTCCCCAGGCCAGCTACTGCTCTGCAGGTCCTTGAGCTCCTCGAGTATCCTTGCCTCGACTTTTGGGTGCTTGCACATCATGTAGAAGAACCACGTGAGCGTGACGGCAATGAGGTCATTCCCAGCAAGGATGAACCCCACAGCAGTGTCACGGACGAAGTCTGTCTTCTGCTGCTCGCTCATGCTGGGATCCAAGGTCACTTTCATGTACATGGAGAGTATATCTGCCTGGCATCCATTGCTCCCCTGTGCCTTCCGTTTGGCAATCTCCTCGTAGATGAACTGATTGATCACCACCTTCGCATGAGCAAGCTTCTTCTCTGTCCCAACATTGAGCCACCTCATGAGCTTCCACAGCTTTGACGGTACCATGTGTCTGAACAGCATTGCCTCTTCCGCTTCCTTTGAGGCGCAGCCAAACACAGGCATGGGAGAAGACACTGATAAGCAGCCAAGGTCAGTTGAAAAAACTGTACAGTATGAGATATCGAGCGAGAGTCTCATGAAGACGTCCTCCAGCTCAACCTCTGAACCATGCTTGGCCATGTGATCAAGGTAAGGTAGCAAGACATTGCCAACCTTTCTTGTGATTGTGGACATCACAAAGGATCGAAAGGCACGGCCACCAAAGATAGAAGTTGCTACACGGCGCTGATACTCCCAGGATTCAGAATCTGCCACAAGGAGACCATCACCTAGAATGTCAAACATCTCAGCAAACTCTCTGCCTTTTGGGTACTTCTCGAAGTGGGTGTTGAGGCAGTGGTTTACTGTGGCTGGATCACAGGTGATCAAGAAGTTCATGTCCAGAAACCACGGGCCAAAGAAGAAGAATGTGCACCCTGCCTCGCGTAGCAGACCCATGACCTTGTCATGAATGCAGTGCCTACTCACGACGATGAAGGGGAGCATCCCAACAACAGGCCAGTTCACAGGGATGCAGCTCTTCTGGCTCTGCTGGATGAAGCGGAAAATGGAAAGCCCGAAGAAGCAGATGATGGCTATGCAGACATCTGGATAGGAATGAATTAAGCTCCAGAGGGAGCCCATGGTTGTGCAAGGTTATGAGTTGCAGAGGGAAGAAGAGCATGCAGCAATATGCCTAGGCTTCACTTTTGGATTGCAAATTTGAAATGTATGGCTTTAGGGTACTATAAGAAGCTACCTATGTGCATTGAGTTTCTTGTGGGATTGGTATCCTTGAGTTCAGGACTCATGACATTCATATGCCTCAAAATGAGATGCTAAACTTGTGGAGGTCAGATTATTTATATACCATACAACATCTAAATTTGTCTGGCATTTGATTTTGCGCTTGAATTATTAACCTTTTACACCTAGCGATATGCCGTTAAATTGACCTGGTACATACAATTACCGTTAACGGTCCAGCTAGTACTCTTTTTGGCGCTCAAGTTGGCATTATTGTGGCAGGGAACATAATGTTTCCGAAAGCCTAAAACATAAGCTCAACTAGTGTTCTGTGCCAACACTCAAAAAGTGTGGTATTCCGAGATGCAGACGCAGAATTCCTCATGCAAATTTTGTGGTGGTGTCGTATGTCCCATTGCAGTATGCTATCGGCAAGCTTGAATGATACCGACACGCCTTGGTTTCCTAACTAGAGACACATTGGCTACAAGGGGAGCATCATATCAAACTCTCAAAGAATTATGGTACACAAAAATGTCATCAATTTTCCATGCGAAAACATTGCTAGTGCCAACCTTATAGCTATCATAATGCGCTAGTTGAAAATTAACATTTTCCTTAACCTTATTACAGCTATCATCATGTGCTAGTTCTAAACATCCCCAAAAGTGATGCGCACATTGAACCATTCAGTCTAACAAGGCAGAAGAGCCAAATTGCCATCAAATTTGCATGGTCAAGGTATGGGCTCACACAGTCATCGCAGAAAATAAGCAACTGCAACGAATCAGAGAAAGAGAAATGCGTAATTTAATTGCCAGTTCATAGATTCATCACAGCACACATAGCATTTTGAAGTAAACATTTAGATCACCAATTTGGAAGCGCATACGCAGAGAGAGACACCTCTAGGTAACCTTCTGGAAGAAGGCATCGATGCGGCGGGTCCCACGCGGCAGCGGCTTCGCTTCCCCTCCGCCGCCACCACCGGCTGATCCCGCGGTCTTGCGGGCACAGGGAGCCTCCTCTTTGGCAGCGAGGCAGTCAAGGAGGAAGTCTGTCGTGGGCCGGTGCATGCGGGCCGCGGCCCGGACGTGCACTGCACGGACCGTGGGTCGGCCCCGCTGCGACGCCGCGGTGTGGGCCCCTATCGTGAGGCTGCCCAGGAAGAGCTCGGTGGCGGCGGTGATGAGCAGCGCTGCCTCGCTCGTCACCTTCTTGATTTCCCGGTCCACCCACATGATCCGCTTCACCCTGCCCACCGGCAGCGCCGGCCGCAGCGACGCCCCCTCTTCGGCCTCCGCCTCCTCTCCATCCTTCTCCATTGCCTCGGCGGGGTCGCCGCCCTCCTTTGGCTCCTCCTCGATTTGCTCCATTGCCTCGGCGGACTCAGTCGCCTCCTCGCTCTCCTTCCCGAGCTGCTCTTCCAAAAGTCTTCTACTTAAATAGAAAACAACCCGTTCCTTTCCTTCAAACTCTTGTATCAAGGCTGATCCAATCATTTAGCTATCAGCCGACACGTACAACTTAAAAGGCTTACCTTGATGAGGAGGAACCAGTACAGGTGGAGATTTTATATACTCTTTTATCTTCTCAAACGTTTTTTGTTGCACGTCACCCTATTTAAATTCTTGATCATTTTTTAACTTCAACAAAGGAGAAAATGGTAGAATCCTTTCTGACATATTTAAAATAAATCTTCTGATGAAATTAATCCTACCAAGCAAAGATTGTAATTCTGTTTTATTAGTTGGTGGTACTGGCTCGTCAATTGCTTTTATACTTTTCTGACCAATCTCAATTCCTCTCTCGTGGACCATAAAATCTAAAAATTGTCCAGCTGATACTTCAAAGGCACACTTATTAGGATTTATCTTTAAACCATGTTTTCTTGTGCACTCCAAAGTCTCTCGCAGACCAGCAGATGTTCTTTGTACCCTTTGGATTTCACCACCACATCATCAATATAGATTCTCAACAATCTTGCCGATCAACTTATGGAAAATATAATTCATCGCCCTCTCATAAGTTGTACCAGCATTTTTCAATTCAAAAGTCATTACAACCCATTCAAATAAGCCGATTGCACCGGGACACCTAAAGGCTGTTTTTGCTATGTCTTCTTCAGCCATAAAAATTTGATTATAACCTAGATTACCATCTATAAAACTAATTACCTTGTGCCCAGCCGCTGCATCTTCTAACATATCGACTACTGGTATCAGATAACCATCCATCGGTGTAGCCTTGTTCAAATCTCTAAAATCAATACAGACTCTCAACTTCCTATTTTTCGTATACATAGGAACTACACTCAATACCCACTCCGCATATCGGCAAGGTCAGATAAATTTTTGCTTCTAGTAGTCTTTCAGTCTCTTTAATGTCATCAAGAACATTTGAATTAAATCTCCTTGGAGCTTGTTTAAATGGCCAATATCTAGATTTGATTGGCAACCGATGCTCAATAATTGACCGATCTAAACCAGGTATTTCATAATATTCCCAAGCAAAATAATCTTTAAATTCCTTTAACAAATCTATCAATTCTTGTTTATACTCAGGATTTAATTTAGCACTCACATACGTCGGCATAGGCCTATCTCAAGGACCAATATCTATTTCTTCTAACTCATCGGCCGACGTAAAGCCATGTCCTAGTTTACCATCTGTACCATCTATTAGATTATCTATTAAAACAAACTTTCAGAACCGACTGCTCGGAATTGGCTGTTGGCCTTCATCATTGATCCTAATGAAGCCTCCTTCCCATTGTTTGCTAGAAGAATACTCAAAATCTTCTAGTTCCTAATACATTGGATCAGCTGTTGCTATACTCACAGAATCATCAGCATGAACTAGCTCAACATTATTTCCATGCCACTGAATCAAACATTGATGCATAGTCAATGGTACACAACAATTGACATGAATCTAATCATGACCTAAGGAGTAAACTGTATGAACCATTTCTATCAATAACAAAGAATGTAGTGAGCAAAGTTATGCTTCCAATTGTCAATTCAACATTTATTGCCCCCTGGTCTTGGACGCATTACCCCCAAACTCCTTAAGCATCATGTCAATCTCAATCAGATCTTCCGGTCCTTTACCAAGCTTACGAAAAGTAGTATAAGTCATCAGATTAACAGAAGCACCTCCATCAACCAACATTTTACTCATCGGCTTCCCATCGACAACACCTTTCACATATAAAGCCTTCAAATGCCGATGCTTAATTGGTTTATCAAATATAGCTTGCTGTATCAATGTCAACTGGGCTACCATCTCTTCATACTCTGATTCATCAAAGTCCGAATAAACTTCTTGATATGTTGGAGCTTTAAATTCAGATGGTAAAAGAAAAAGCCATTTGAATATTAGCCGATGGTTGACCCTTATCGGCTATTTGTTTAGCACACCATACTTGCGGTTTAGATTTCTGGGTTTGTTCTAATTCTCTGTTCCTTAGACGTTGTACTCTCCTCTTCTGACTTCTTATTAAACCTCCTGGACACCACTGTCCTTCCTACCAAATATACTCTTCATCATCTTCTTCATAATCGGTCCAGTTCTGATCAACAACTCGCTTTCTAAGCCAATCATGAATGCTTCTACTTTTTAACCGCCGATCCACATCATTACGTTGATATTCAATTCGATTATGGATATACCGGCGGTTGACTTGCGATTGCCTAAACTCCCAATATTATTCGTTACATTCTAGATAATTATTTCTAGTAGGCAATCTCAAACCTTTGTTCCAACAATGTCTGAAGAAAGGGCAATTCCAATGTGACTCAGCTTGTTCTCTTTCATATCTCTCTTATTCTTGTTGACGTTGATATTCCTTCTCTTCTAACCAGCGCTGATAATCTTTCTCCTTTTGCTGTTGCCACTTATTCAACAGGATTCAAGATATAACATGTGGTCTCATCGCACCATCTCTCGGTGTTTTTCTCTACTCATATCGACTCTTTTGTTGGTTACGATGCCTTTTGATTTCTCTATATTCATCAGCCAATATTTGCATCTTTGGATCAACTGTTCCAATTTTTTTTTGCCTTGGCTAATGTTAAAACATTAGCTTTCTCTTTAAACAACTTAGCATCAACCATGTTCTGATCCTTTGGGAAAGGATTATCATCAACTTTCATTTTCCGAGCTGTATCAAATTTAAGCTTCCTTTGTTGAATAGCCCTCTGAATATGCTGTCAAAAAATCCTACAATCATTATTAGTTTGAGAAGTAGTGTTATGGTACTTGCATAACTTCTTATTCTTCAACTGATCGAGAGGTAAAATAACATGATTGACAGGTAGTTTAATCTATCCCTTCTCAAGCAAAAAATCAAAAAGTTTATCTACTTTTGTAACATCAAAATCATAACTCTCTTCAACTTCTTTTCCCCAAGGATTTGGAACCATTACTATCTTTTTACCCCAATTCCATTCAGCTACGACAATTTCATCTTCTTCATCATCCTCATTGACTAAATATGGATTATAAGTTTCAGCGATTGCAACATTCTTCTGGAATCGGATATCTCTACGTATATTCTGGAATTAGCTATAAAGTGCTGCCACCCGTTGAGCCAACTGACCTAAATTGTCAAATTCTTGCCCAAGCAACTTTTCTCTCCATGTCGACAACATTCCTTTAATATCCAACGCAGCTAGCTGATCATCAGTCAATTTCAACAAAAAACATAAGTTTCTTGTTTCTCGGAACCTCTGAAGGAACTCAACACTCGATTCATTAGCTCTTTGCTTTATAGTTGTCAAATCTATGATCTTTCTTTCCCCTGTCCTAGTGTAGAAATATTTATGAAATTTCTTTTCAAGATCATTCCAATTGGCAAAAGAATTAACCGCTAGTGATGAAAACCAAGTGAAGGCTGGTCCTGACAGGGACAAAGAGAAGAAACGAAATCGATGCGCTTCCTCAATAGAGGCTTCACCCAACTAAGTAAGATATCGACTGACATGTTCTATTGTACTTGTGCTATCTTGACCAGTGAACTTAGCAAATTCTGGAAGCCTATAATTCATAGGAAGGGCCACTAAATCATACAACTCTAGATATAGATGTTTGTACGAAAAGATTAGCTCTTTTGGTTTTAAACTAAACTGATTTTTCATCATTTTGGTTATTCTGAGCAATAATTCATCAGTATTTGAGTTTGAATTTCTTGGCAATTGCTGACCCATCTACAGATTGAAATTCTGAGTGCCTTGATATCCTAGATTTGGAATTATATTGAGAGTATTATAATCTAAACCATAATGATATCCTTATGGAATATCCATCTGTCGAGCCCCTTGCTGATTTACTGCTTGAAATCTCTGATTGAAAACATTAGGATCTATATCTCTACGAATCCTTTGAACCGATGATGCTCTTTTTTGAGCCAACGGTGGTATTTGGCCTGATGTACCAAAACTAACCATCTGATTCTAAACTTGTACTGTCGACTGTTGCACATGCTTGTATTGATGATCTAGTATTATATTGCATTTGATTAGTAGGAACACCCTGAATTTGCTTAGATGAATTTTAAATTGCCTAGGCATCATCACTCTTAGCTAGTGCTGCTTCTTGATGGCTAGTACTAGCTTGATTAGTCTCCTGAGTCGATGGATGTGAAATATTGTAATAAGTTGGTGAAACAACCTCGATTTCCATGATGGGAAATCCACAGAGTTGAAGTGTAATAAGACCGTGGTAGATCATATTACCCAAATTCCAGTCGAATATCACATCCATACAACGATAATATCAGAGTACAAATAGTGCAGAATTATATAAATTATTACATCGCCGCATTGGCGGAATTAAAAGTAGCATTCATTCAGAACAGCTTGGAGATAGGATCGCCAAACTCGAGCGTAGGCACGAATGCCTCAATTGTCACACTCCCCGGAGCTATACTCCTCAGCAGAACCTGTATGCCAAAATTTATCAGTACGATTTATACTGGCCACTCCCAACCCTATGAGCATTGCTTTGTGGAAATTGGATGCAAGTTGGATATAGTCAAAAGGAACCTATAAGGCTGGGGTTTCCTATGTATTCTTAGTATATCAAGTATATAATAGTGTAGCCAAGTTTTTAACACCATTCCCACACACATTCCACCCCAATCCCATTCGAGAGCCAGGTTTCGATACTGGGATCGACATACCACCATCTCCATCATCACCATACCATACCATCACTCAGTCGACAGGCCAACTCCCTCTCGGCACTGTCTCAAGGCCCGTAGCCCCTGGCTACGACCAGACACTCACCTCCAGGGAGAGAAAAGAATGACTCATCTCTCTAGTCTAGTTTAAGCGAAACCCAGGAAAGGTCCATAACCGACAAGTCGGTATATGTATCGATCGATCAACCAAACACTCTGCAGAGCTTTTTCATGCCCACAAGATAGCCATCCTCGACGGTGCCCCGTCTAGGTAGATTCCGGCCGCTTGCTAGCCTAGAACTGATGCCACCCTACCTCTCAGCCCTAGAACATCCCAAGTCTAGTCTGGGATGGCTGATACTGTGAGTCGTAGACAGAGCCGGGGCCCTTCGGATGTCAGGAGCCGAGTCCACAAGGCCTCCTAAAGTCTTGGTAGGATGTGGGGGGAAAACCGTGCACCCCGTACCTCCTTGCACACATTCGCCTAGCAGTAGTGGCATCGCTCTACCAAGTAGTCTGACCGTCCCGCACCATATAGGGCGAGTGGGATGTAAAGGATTCCTGGTGAATCTGAGTACTAGTAAGTCCTTAGGGATGACCAAGCCAGAATGTCTCCATCAGGGTTTCCAATTACCGTGCCACCACAGCACCTCCACCCTAGGCTCCACCTCCCCGAGGTTCACACCCAAGGCCACCTCCAATTACCATTTTTACCCGCCATAGGTATCCATATCCAAGTGCCCAGGTAGCACCATAAGGCAAGACTCGACCCAGGCTCGTCGTTATTCCAGCTCGGTCGACACAACCCTTACCCTCCACACACCCAAGTCGCACATGCAGCACTCTTCCCATAGTCCAGGTAACACCAGTTTCCACCACGCATCAATGTAGTATAAGCATAGTAGAAGTAATAAGCAACGAAATATATCAACAAGCGTGTGTCTAGCCTAACAGCAGGGTGAGCAGAGGTAAGGTTGCGTCAAGGTAAGGGTCATCAAAGTAAGCATACTACCATGCAGGTCCTATTATAGTGTGATTATGATAGTAAAGTAAAGCAATAGCAGCTCTAGGTTAGCCATGCGTAATAGGTGCTACGAGATTGGGTGGGATGTGGCACCTTCAGTGAAGTCATCTCCGTGCTCCTCATGGTACTCTCGGTCCTCGTTCGTCTGATTCTCCTCCGAGTCTGCATACGATCGAATTATAGCCATGTTAGCGACGTCTATAGAATAGCACAAAGAAGCAATGAAAATTCAAAAAGGGCCAAATGCACTCAAACATGGGTTCCTTGCGTAGGACTCGATTCTAGATGAATTTTGGTCCATTTACTACTTTCCAGGGTTTGGTTCACGTGTACCATGTGCTCGGACATGTGCTCGGTAAGGAAAAATTCCCCTCTCTTCCCCTATGGGGCTTCTACCGGCGGTGAGGTCACCGGCGAGTCCTCCGACCACTTCACCAATCTCTCCGATCACTTTACCTACTTCTCCGACCACTCCACAGGCCTCGGCAAAACTCTCCGTTCACTTCGCCGGCCTCGACAAATCTCTCCGACCACTTCACTGGTCTCAACAACTCTTTCGACCACTTTGCCGGCCTCAACAAATCTCTCTGACCACTTCACTGGACTTAGCAAACTGCTCCGACCACTTCACCGGCCTCGGCAAAGTTCTCCTCCATCGGTCGAGGCCGAGTCTAACCCTAGGGGTCAGGCGAGGCGAAGTCGAATCCTTTTCGCCCTCAAGCGAAGCGGAGCTGCTGGTCGCACTCGGGCGTCGGGCGAGGCGGAACAAAGATCCTTGTTGCTTGGGTGAGGAACATAGCCAGGCTCTTGTCCGTTCGGGAGCTTTTGACGTTGTGCGGCAACGCAGGCTCTAGTGGGCTTCTTGCTTGGCTAGGGTGTGCGCGGTGCGTCTCTTGTCACGGTGGAGCCAGACGAGGTGTCAACTTCGCCATTACCGTGACATAGAAGACGCGGTGGTCTCGCCATGGTTGTGCTCTCGGCCATGGTGAGCATGCCCGTGCATGTGCACTCCTGCTCTAATGTACATCATCATGGTTGGGGGTCCTCCTTTTGGCTGATGGCAGCACGCACGACGCGTCCAGGGTCTCGGCAAGCGTGGTTTTGGTGGTCTCCCTAACTAACCAGTTGGGCTAGGCCGGTGCTCAAAGCTCCAGCAAGGTCTCGATCATGGCGGTATATGTTCCATTTGGCTAGGGAGGTGGTCTCAGCGAAGATGGCTCACCGTAGGGTTTGTGGCGGTAGGATGGCGGCGCGGTGGTGAGGCGAGGCTGTGATGAGGTGTTGCAGTGCCGTGCCGAGCAGCTACGTCGCTGTAGCTGATCGGGGCGGGGATCCTGGCTCCGGCAAGGTCCTCTCTGCAGTGGCTTCCTTCTCCGCGCCACTCCTTCTCCTCTCGTCCCTCGGCTTAGTGTACTAGTGTGAACCGCACGGCGGTGATGGGGTGTGGTGAGGTGCTAGGGTTCGGGGCTCCTCCTTTTATAGGCGAAACTCTAGGCTCCAATGGCGGATGGCTAGTGATGCATGCGGCGCATCCGACGGCTATCGAGCGGTAGCGTAGGCGCGGCGCAAGGGGAGACAGGGCCATGCTCCTTGCGTGACCCCCTGGCCCACACCTGCCATGCTGGTCGGCTTCTGGTCGCGTAGGCGGTTGAGGCGTGGGTGAGGAAGACGACACTATAGGCGGGGTGGCTGACAGACGGGGTCCAGCGGGCAGTGGCTACGAGCGAGGCGGACGAGGGCGCGGGCGTGGGCGACGTGCTGGGCTGCTCGTGGGCCAGTCGCACGGTCACATGAGTTGGCCTGCGCGTGTTGCAGGGCTGGCTTGCGGGCTGTGCAGGCCATGTTGGCCTGCGAGGCCTTCTTCTTTCCTTTTTAATCATTTATCCTTAGGTTTGAATAATAATTTCTTTATGGAGTGTTTCCTTAAAGGAGTTTTCAAGCATTACATTAAAGCAACTAAAAATCCAAATCACCATGTGAGTTGACAATATATGCCGTGTTTCATTTGTTAATAATTAAATACACATGATAACAAATGACATGCCATGCTCATGAAATTGTCTAATTGGGTTACTTCTAATGCAACACCTATTTGTTAGAATTTTAAATAAACACAATTAACTGATGACATGCCATGCTTATGTGTTAACTTGGGTTGGGGTTAGACCTAAAGTATTTCTTAGGTTGGGTTACTATACATGACACTCATCATCACATGGAAGTTTTTAAGAAAAATTTTTGTAGTTGGTATTTTCAGTGTGTGGATTTTTGGGTTGTTACAGTCCTACCCCCTTAACAGAATCTCGTCCCCGAGATTAAAGCGTAACATACTCTTCGAAAAGGTAGGGATATCGTAGATGGAGGTCAGACTCTTTCTCCCATGTTGCTTCTCTCTCTGTGTGATTGCTCCATTGAATCTTGCACATTGGAATAGTTTTGCTTCGGGTCTCTTTGGTATCTCTGTCCAGAATTCTGATAGGATGTTCTTTATACTCAAGTGTATCTTGAATGTCAAGTGTATCAGTTGGAACTACTTCATTGGGTACTCTCAAACACTTGCGTAGCTGTGAGACATGGAATATGAGATGTATACCCAACAATTCCTCGGGTAGCTCAAGTTCGTAGGCGAGCTTTCCAATCCTCTTGCAAATCTTGTATGGGCCAACAAATCTTGGGGCAAGCTTTCCTTTCACATGGAATCTGATAGTTCCACGTAGCGGGGATACCTTGAGATAAACAAAGTCTCCCACATTAAACTCAAGTTTTCTTCTTCTTTTGTCAGCATAGCTCTTGTATCGACTTTGAGCAATTTTCAAATTCTCCTTCACTTGTGCAACTCCTTCTGCATCTTGAATCTTAGCGGAGTCAAAGAATGATCTTTCCCCCAGTTGGGACCACATCAAAGGTGTCTTACAAGGTCTGCCATATAGAGCTTCAAATGGCAACATCTTGATACTAGCTTGGTAGTTGTTGTTGTAAGAGAACTCTGCATAAGGTAGGCATTTCTCCCAATCAGAGCCATAATTCAGTACACTAGCGCGAAGGATGTCTTCTAAGATCTGATTTACTCGTTCTGTCTGTCCATCTGTCTGTGGGTGATAAGCGGTGCTGAAATCAAGTTTGGTTCCAATGGACTTGTGCAGAGCTTCCCAAAAGCGGGACACAAACTGAGAACCACGATCAGATACAATACTAGAGGGAGCTCCATGTAGTCTGAGAATATGCTCAATATATAGATCTGCTAATTTTTCGGCATTGGTCTTGGCCTTAACTGGTACAAAGTGAGCAATCTTGGTCAAGCGATCAACAATCACCCAGATGGAATCATTGTCCTTTCTGTGAACGGGGCAATCCAACTATGAAGTCCATGGATATGCTCTCCCATTTCCACTCGGGAACGTCAAGAGGCTTTAGCAATCCTGCAGGCCTTTGATGTTTAGCCTTGACTCTGTTACAGGTGTCACATCGTGCCATATGTCCTGCAATGTCTGTCTTCATGCCTTTCCACCAAAAGTGTTTCTTCAAGTCTTGATACATCTTTGAATTTCCAGGGTGAATATAGTACTTGGAATCATGGGCTTCTGATAGAATTTCCTCTCGTAGTACTGAGTTCAGAGGGAACACAGATTCTGTCCTTGAACCAAATCGTTCCTTGTTCATCTTCATGGTGGTTGGTCTTGTAGCCTAGTTTCATTAGACCACGGAGATACTCAATCTCTTCACAGCTTCTCTGAGCTTGACGGATGCGATCTGTGAGATCATACTGTATGCAGAGCTCATTCAGCAAGCCATGCGGTAGTATCTCTAGTTGGAGATCATCAATCTCTTCTTTGAGCTCAGGTGGTACGGATTCAGTGATCAAGGCGTGATAGTAACTCTTGTGACTGAGAGCATCTGTGACTATGTTAGCTTTTCCTGGATGATAATGAATTTCTAGGTCGTAGTCCTTGATTAACTCTAGCCAACGGCGTTGCCTCATATTCAAATCTTCTTGAGTGAAAAAGTACTTCAAGCTCTTGTGATCGGTGTAGATGTCACACTTGTTGCCTATCAAGTAGTGTCTCCAGATCTTCAAGGCATGCACAACTGCTGCTAATTCTAGATCATGGGTTGGGTAATGGTTCTTGTGTTCTTTCAACTGTCAAGAAGCATAAGCTATCACTCTTCCATCTTGCATCAGCACACAACCAAGTCCATTGACGGGATGCATAACAATAGACCACGAAATCCTTGCTGATATCAGGCAACGATAGCACAAGAGTTGTGGTAAGCTTCTATTTCAATTCCTGGAAGCTTTGTTCGCACTCGAGCGTCCATTCAAACTCCTTGGTCTTCTTCAGTAGATTGGTCATCGGATGGTCTATCTTGGAGAAGTTTTCGATGAATCGGCGATAATATCTAGCCAATCCCAAGAAACTTCAGATTTCTATCACATTACGGGGTTGATCCCATTCTTTCACGGCTTCAATCTTGGCTGGGTCAACTACGACACCTTCAGCTGATAGTACATGGCCTAAGAAGGCAACTTCCTATAGCCAAAACTCACATTTACTAAACTTTGTGTATAGCTGATGTTGGGCTAGTTTCTCAAGCACCGTTCTCAGATGATGTTCGTGTTCTTCAGCGGTGGATGAATAGACAAGGATGTCATCAATGAATACCACCACAAACTTATCCAGTTCATCCATGAAAACCTTATTCATCATATTCATGAAGTATGCGGGAGCATTCGTGAGTCCAAAGGACACCACGGTGAATTCAAACTGACCATACCTAGTCATAAATGCTGTCTTCGGGATGTCACTCTCTCGAATCTTCATCTGATGATAGCCGGATCTGAGGTCAATCTTAGAGAAATACTTGGCACCTCGAAGCTGGTCAAGCAGATCATCAATTCTTGGTAGGGGGTACTTGTTCTTGATGGTGACTATGTTCAAGTTCCGGTAATCAATGCACATTCTCATCGAGCCATCCTTCTTCTTAACAAACAGAATCGGGGATCCCCAGGGTGAAGCACTGGGACTGATATATCCCTTCGAGATGAGCTCATCAAGCTGTTTCTTGAGCTCAGTCAGTTCATCAACTGACATACGATAGGGTCTCTTGGCAATGGGTCCTGTTCCTGGCAAAAGATCAATGATGAACTCTACATCATGGTCTGGTGGCATTCCCGACAATTCTTTAGGGAATACATCGGGATAGTCTTTGACCACAGGCACATCATGAACTGTCTTCTCCTCTTTCTGTGATTCTGAACTCACTTTAAGGGCACACAAGATTGAGGTGGACTTTCCAGACTGGGGTTCACATCTAATGATTTGGCCTGATGGGTGGGTCACTTGGACATATCTAGGTGAACATGATATGATACCTTGGTGAATGGTTAACCAATCCATACCTAAGATGACATCTAGGTTGGTGGAAGGTAATAGGGTTAGGTCGGCTTTAAAGATAAGACCCTCAATGGTAAGGCTCACTTCCTTACAGATGTGGGTGCATTTTAGGTCTCCTAAAGGTGAGCTAGTGATGATAGGATCTTCACGTGGGGTTACAGATAGGTCATGTTCTCAGTGCAAACTTGGATGATATGTAAGAACAAGTTGCTCCAGAGTCAAATAGAACTGATGCAGTATTGCCATTAACTAAGAACATACCATACACAACGTCAGGGGTAGCTCGTGCTTCCTCGGCGTCCAGATGGTTGAGACGTCCACGAGTAGTTGATCCCTTGAACTGAGACTTCTGTGCAGCTGAGTTCTGAGGGCACTCAGTGGCTTTGTGACCTGGTTGGCCACAAGCAAAGCAGGTGAAAGGCATACTGCCTATAGGGGTTGGCGTAGGTGCCTTCTAGTTTCTAGTGCTTGGTGTGGAGCGGTTCTGTGCTGGGCGTTCATTCACTGAAGCGGGGACGGTTCAAACGGTCCTGACTGTTGCAGTCCTAAGCATAACGGTCCTGGGTGTAACAATCCTGAGCGGGGTGGGAGTATTTGGTGGTGTAGCCTCCACTTCCCCTACTCGATCTAGGGTTGTCATCCCTGTTATGGCGAGAGCTTTCCCTGGATGGTGCATCTCTGCGGTACCTCTTGCGATCACTGACCACGGAGAGACTCCTCAGGCTTGCGTCTCCTATCCCTGTACTCTTCTCCAGCTTCAGCACTGGTCCTTCTTAATCTGGATGCAGCGATCCACCAGAGCACGCAATGTGTTGCTCTCAATACCGCCAAACTTTAGCTTGATGTGCGGGTTAAGTCCCTTGCGGTAATAGTACAACTTCTCCTTCTCAGAGTTCACAACATAAGAAGGTGCATAGCACAAAAGGTTGGTGAAACAAGTAGTGTACTCAGTCACCCTGTCCTTTCCCATCTTGATGTTGCGAAACTCCTCGGCTTTGGCCTCCATGATACCCTTGGGAATGTGATACTCAGTGAATGCTTCAGCGAACTCATCCCACGAGATGTGGGCAGGGTCCTCATGGGAGTCACTAAAACTGTCCCACCAGGAGCGTGCTGCACCTATGAGCTAGTGTGTGGCAGCTCCAACACACTCATCATCAGTGAAAGTAGTGAGGTCAAGCTTCTTCTCCATTTCCTTGAGCCAGTCTTCGGCTACAAGCGGGTTAGGGTTGGTGCCATCATAGGTAGGTGGCCTTAGCTTCAGAAATCCTTCTAGCTTCCTTTGGAAGTCATACTGCTGACCTCCTTGGTGATGGTTTGCTCCTTCAATAAGAGCTGCAAGAAGCTGGGTCTATTGTGCCATCACTTCTGCCAGGTTCGGTGGTGGTGGTGGAGGAATGTTCTCCTCAGGCGGCGGGGTATTCTCCAAGTGGAAGGGTATCCCTCCATGTCCATGGCCACGGCCACGGTTGTTGCCACCACGTCCCCTATTTGGTTCAGCTGGTTTGGGGGTGGGCGCACGTCCACAGTTCATTAGGCGATTGGATCGGTGGTTCAGCATCTGCAGCACGGATCACAGTGAATTTAGTGTTTGTGCCATAAGTGCTTATAATTCAATATGATTTACATGATTTTTGTGATTTAAAGAAAACATTTATACTATCCAACACTCATTACAAAGAAGCAATAAGATCCATAAAGATGCAATAAGATCCGAACATTCATTACATGGTTTTTATTACATAGCATCATCTCCAGTAGCTACACTTGAAGACGTGCGAGAATCATTCTACGCATAGTGTCTCATAATACATCTCATAAGGGGTACATCATGGGGTACAACTTACGGAAGCTACTGACATGACTCATGACCACGCAGGGTCATCTACTCTGACTCGTACACCATGGCTGGGATACGACTGTTCTCGATCTTGATCTCCTCGTCTGACTTGTGAAGTCGGGACACGTACTTCAAGGCCTCAGTGAGGTCCTTAGTAGGCTTGGATCTAGGTAGGGTAGGGCAGGCGTCTAGGTTGAGGCGAGTCGGAGCTAACTCAAACTCCTCTATCCTAGGCTTTGTCTTGCTACGAACCTCCTTGGGTAGCTGATCCCACATACCCTTCATCTCCCTGAGGCGCTTCCTGCCAGACTTCTGCCAAGCCTGTCAGGTCCTCTCACACTTGTCCTGTAGGTACTCGGTCTACCTGAGTGCCTCGATCAGGTGACCCTAGTTGCGAATAGCCTTCTTCCTGGACTCCTCTAGCTCCTGAGTCAGGGTCTTGTTTTGAGATTGGATCTTTAGCATATCAATCCCCTTGGTTCTCTCTGTCTCCTCTGCGGTTGAACTCGGCCTTCTTGTCGTCCAACTCTCTTTGCAACTCCAAGACCTTGCTGTCGAGGTAGCAGTTCCTGTTGCCTAGGTCGGCTGCTTTGTCCTGTAAGTCAGTGACCTTGGCTCTATGGTCCTCCTCACAACGGTTGAGCTCGTCCTATAGCTTGGCAACTATCTCTAGTAGACTAGCTCACTCCTGTGCTCCCTGCGAGTCTCGTTCCTGGTACTCCCACCGAAGGGCCTAGTCCTGACGTCTCCTCTGCTCTAACTAGGTCACGTACCTGTCCTGCTCTAGTAGGTGAATAGCTGAGACATGAAGGCATCTATCCTCCTCGGCAAGGATAACTCTGCCTGCTGCGAAACTCTACTCACTGGGGGTAAGGCTGAAGGTCGAGGGCCTAGGGAAGTAGACGGAACTCTATCGTCCTCAGGTGCTCATAGTGGTCCCTCATCACTCTGTGAAGTGCCTTGTGTGAGATAGCTCACAGTCCCTCCTCGACTGTGTCCTCTATAGTCAACTCGGTGAAAGCTGGGATAGAAGGTAAAGTAGTGCTAGCTGGGAACTCGACTGAGGTGATGATCGGTCCTTCGATTCCTCCTTCCTAGGCTGGCTTCCCAGTGTAGGTGATCTTGACAAGCTCGTCGGGGACTCCTAACAGTGACGAGAACTTGGTAGAGGGTCTGTGCAAAACCCCTGAGCTCACGTAGGTCAAAGGTAAGCTTGGCGTGGTCCAGAGGTAGCGGTCCTAGTGGCGGCCAGTCGACGTTTGTTGCCATCTGCATGTTTCAAGGGGATAGGTGTTAGCAGGTCCATAATAGATAAGCCTTGCATAAAAGTAAATGCAGGGTCAGTATATAACCGAAAGAAGGGCTATTCACGTCCTATTCTATCGTCCATTGCTAAGGGTTTCGTACTAAGGTCAAGTATGGCTCTAATACCAACTGAAACAACCTCGATTTCCACGATGGGAAATCCACAGAGTTGAAGTGTAATAAGACCGTGGTAGATCATATTACCCAAATTCCAGTCGAATATCACATCCATACAACGATAATATCAGAGTACAAATAGTGCGGAATTATATAAATTATTACATCACCGCATTGGCGGAATCAAAAGTAGCATTCATTCAGAACAGCTTGGAGATAGGATTGCCAAACTCGAGCGTAGGCACGAATCCCTCAATCGTCACACTCCCTGGAGCTATACTCCTCAGCAGAACCTATATGCCAAAATTTATCAGTACGATTTGTACTGGCCACTCCCAACCCTATGAGCATTGCTTTGTGGAAATTGGATGCAAGTTGGATATAGTCAAAAGGAACCTATAAGGCTGGGGTTTCCTATGTATTCTTAGTATATCAAGTATATAATAGTGTAGCCAAGTTTTTAACACCATTCCCACACACATTCCACCCCAATCCCATTCCAGAGCCAGGTTTCAATCCTGGGATCGACATACCACCATCTCCATCATCACCATATCATACCATCACTCAGTCGATAGGCCAACTCCCTCTCGGCACTGTCTCAAGGCCCGTAGCCCCTGGCTACGACCGGACACTCACCTCTAGGGAGAGAAAAGAATGACTCATCTCTCTATCTAGTTTAAGCAAAACCCAGGAAAGGTCCATAACCAACAAGTCAGTATATGTATCGATCGATCAACCAAACACTCTACAGAGCTTTTTCATACCCACAAGATAGCCATCCTCGATGGTGCCCCATCTAGGCAGATTCTGGACGCTTGCTAGCCTAGAACGATGCCACCCTACCTCTCAGCCCTGGAACATCCCAAGTCTAGTCTAGGATGGCTGATACTGTGAGTCGTAGACTAGAGCCGGGGCCCTCCGGATGTCAGGAGCCGAGTCCACAAGGCCTCCAAAAGTCTCGGTAGGGTGTGGGGGGAAAACCGCGCACCCCGTACCTCCTTGCACACATTTGCCAAGCAGTAGTGGCATCGCTCTACCAAGTAGTCCGACCGTCCCGCACCATATAGGGCGAGTGGGATGTAAAGGATTCCTGGTGAATCTGAGTACTAGTAAGTCCTTAGGGATGACCAAGCCAGAATGTCTCCATCAGGGTTTCCAATTACCGTGCCACCACAGCACCTCCACCCTGGGCTCCACTTCCCTGAGGTTCACACCCAAGGCCATCTCCAATTACCATTTTTACCCGCCACAGGTATCCATATCCAAGTGCCTAGGTAGCACCATAAGGCAAGACTCGCCCCAGGCTCATCGTTATTCCAGCTCGGTCGACACAACCCTTACCCTCCATGCACCCAAGTCACACACGCAACACTCTTCCCATAGTCCAGGTAACACCAGTTTCCACCACGCATCAATGTAGTATAAGCGTAGTAGAAGTAATAAGCAACGAAATATATCAGCAAGCATGTGTCTAGCCTAATAGTAGGGTGAGCAGAGGTAAGGTTGCGTCAAGGTAAGGGTCATCAAAGTAAGCATACTACCATGCAGGTCCTATTATAGTGTGATTATGACAGTAAAGTAAAGCAATAGCAGCTCTAGGTTAGCCATGCATAATAGGTGCTACGAGATTGGGTGGGATGTGGCACCTTTAGTGAAGTTGTCTCCGTGCTCCTCATGGTACTCTCGGTCCTTGTCCGTCTGATTCTCCTCCAAGTCTGCATACGATCGAATTATAGCCGCGTTAGCGACGTCTATAGAATAGCACAAAGAAGCAATGAAAATTCAAAAAGGGCCAAATGCACTCAAACATGGGTTCCTTGTGTAGGACTCGATTCTAGATGAATTTTGGTCCATTTACTACTTTCCAGGGTTCGGTTCACGTGTACCATGTGCTCGGACATGTGCTCGGCAAGGAAAAATTCCCCTCTCTTCCCCTATGGGGCTTCTACCGGCGGTGAGGTCACCGGCGAGTCCTCCGACCACTTCACTGATCTCTCCAATCACTTTACCTACTTCTCCAACCACTCCACAGGCCTCAGCAAAACTCTCCGTTCACTTCGCTGGCCTCGGCAAATCTCTCCGACCACTTCACTGGTCTCGGCAACTCTTCCGACCACTTCGCCGGCCTCGACAAATCTCTCCGACCACTTCACTGGTCTCGGCAAACTGCTCTGACCACTTCACTGGCCTCGGCAAAGTTCTCCTCTGTTGGTCGAGGCCGAGTCTAACCCTAGGGGTTAGGCGAGGCAAAGTCGAATCCTTTTCGCCCTCAGGCGAAGCGGAGCCGCTGGTCACACTCGGGCGTCGAGCGAGGCAGAACAAAGATCCCTGTTGCTTGGGTGAGGAACACAGCCAGGCTCTTGTCCGTTCGGGAGCTTTTGACGTTGTGTGGCAACGCAGGCTCCGGTGGGCTTCTTGCTTGGCTAGGGTGTGCGCGGTGCGTCTCTTGTCATGGCGGAGCCAGATGAGGTGTCAACTTTGCCATTACCGCGACGTAGAAGACGCAGTGGTCTCGCCATGGTTGTGCTCTCGGCCATGGTGAGCATGCCCATGCATGTGCGCTCCTGCTCTGATGTACATCATCATGGTTGTGGGTCCTCCTTTTGGCTGATGGCAGCACGCACGGCGCGTCTAGGGTCTCGGCAAGTGTGGTTTTGGTGGTCTCCATAACTAACCAGTTGGGCTAGGCCGGTGCTCAAAGCTCCAGCAAGGTCTCGATCGTGGCGGTATACGTTCCATTTGGCTAGGGAGGTGGTCTCAGCGAAGATGGCTCACCGTAGGGTTTGTGGCGATAGGATGGCGGCCCGGTGGCGAGGCGAGACCATGATGAGGTGTTGCAGTGCCGTGTCGAGCAGCTACGTCGCTGTAGCTGATCGGGGCGAGGCTCCTGGCTCTGGCAAGGTCCTCTCCATAGTGGCTTCCTTCTCCGCGCCACTCCTTCTCCTCTCATCCCTCGGCTTAGTGTACTAGTACGAACCGCACGGCAACGGTGGGGTGTGGTGAGGTGCTAGGGTTCGGGGCTCCTCCTTTTATAGACGAAACTCTAGGCTCCAATGGCGGATGGCTAGTGATGCATGCGGCGCATCCGACGGCTATCGAGTGGTAGCGTAGGCGCGGCGCAAGGGGAGACAGGGCCATGCTCCTTGCGTGACCCCCTGGCCCACACCTGCCACGCTAGTCGGCTTTCGGTCACATAGGCGGTTGAGGCGTGGGTGAGGAAGATGACACTGTAGGCGGGGTGGCTGCGAGTGAGGCGAACGGGGGCGCGGGCATGGGCGACGTGCTGGGCTGCTCGTGGGCCGGTCACGCGGTCGCGTGAGTTGGCCTGCGCGCATTGCAGGGCTGGCTTGCGGGCTGTGCAGGCCGTGTCAGCCTACGAGGCCTTCTTCTTTCCTTTTTAATCATTTATCCTTAGGTTTGAATAATAATTTCTTTATGGAGTGTTTCCTTAAAGGAGTTTTCAAGCATTACATTAAAGCAACTGAAAATCCAAATCACCATGTGAGTTGACAATATATGTCGTGTTTCATTTGTTAATAATTAAATACACATGATAACAAATGACATGCCATGCTCATGAAATTGTCTAATTGGGTTACTTCTAATGCAACACCTATTTGTTAGAATTTTAAATAAACGCAATTAACTGATGACATGCCATGCTTATGTGTTAACTTGGGTTAGGGTTAGACCTAAAGCATTTCTTAGGTTGGGTTACTATACATTACACTCATCATCACATGGAAGTTTTTAAGAAAAAATTTTGTAGTTGGTATTTTCAGTGTGTGGATTTTTGGGTTGTTACAGTCGGTCCAACCTGATCAAGTGAAAATCCATGAAATACCTCCTTCATGGTATTGCGGAATGTATTCAGGAAAGCTGTATTATGATTCAATATTGCATCATGAATAGATTTGTTGACAGCTTCTACAAAGAAACGCCTATCATCAGCTTCATCTGTATTTGACTGTCCATGGATCAAAACTCTCGACGGTTGATATTTCTAAATAACTTTATTGTCATATGTTTTGGTGTATGACAATAAACACTCTGAAACTCCTCTATAGCTTTACCAATGACATCTTTATCCTCACCAGGCAAGTCTTCATAAGGTACCATAAGAATGTCCTTGTTGTGAACCACCATGATGATTGTGGTCCCACTGAGCGTGTCAAAAAGTGTGTTAACACAAAAATGTGGCGATGTGATCAACACACAGCAAGCCGAAGATCTAAGTAGAACGAGACAAGAGATCTGCTTGGCTTCAACATAGAACTAGCCGATTCTGAAAACCCAACGACGTGCCAGTCAAATTGACCTAGAATTGACAAAGAGAGAAAATCTTATTAGTAATTTAAGGTGGAACATATTAGTTTTGCACCAAACAGTTCTAAATATATGGCTAGATAACCGATTCAATGAGACTATCAACTAAATAATCGATATCCGACGCATCCATAAGAAGCGATATAAGAAAGCATCATCGGCTAAATGGAACATGATCGATATAAATTGTCGAGCCGATAAGTTTGATAAAAAGAGTATAACATGCGAACAAATCGATTGTCTAATATAAATGAATCTATAAACAATTTGAATCTAATCTATTATCATCAACAATGAGGTTCGATCGGATCAATACAACTATGATAATGATAATAAACTAAAGATAAAGAATCTATAAAACCATCTATATGTTGAAAGATTCATGAAAACATGCTAAATGCGTGAGTATAGGCAAATTGGCTAAAATAGCCGATGCAGTCATAGCAAACAAACAGAGTACATATCTTGATCATGACCAAGACTACTAATCGATAAATTCTAATCTAAAGTCTTACCAGTGAGGTTCGATCGGATCGATGCAACTATGGCAGTGTCATTAAATTAGATCTCATTAACTAGTGAATTTATTTAAGATTTAAACATGTCTTTGGATGCATACTATGTTTGACTAGAATAGAGATAAAATAGCCGATCTAGTGGAATTAAGCCATCAATTATAAGATTTGAAGCATGAACAGATCAAAGGACGACTAATTAAGATGATATGATGTCGATCGATCTCTATCTCAATCGGGTGATTTGTTATAATTAATAAAACATTAATTATAGCAAAATCGATAACTGATGAATCATCCAAAAACAACAAGAAAAATCTTACTAATCTTAGCAGATTCGATAACTGGTGATATTGTATTAAACAAGTTATTTAACACGATCAATAATTTTGATCTATATTATGATTCGTAAGAGATCAATCAGCTGATGCAGCCTTACAAACTATGATATAGATCGATAACTAACTTATATTATGGCTTATAAAAAATCAATCAGCTGATGCAGCTTTACAAGCATAATATAAGTCGTGACGCTACTTACAAGCAACCTAGAGGTTGATCAGTCGATGCAGCCCTGTTTGCTGAAGAACTCACCGAGATCTACAGTACTCCTACTTCTAATGTGATGACAAAAGCTGGAAAGAATTATATTGATTGAATGTTCGTCTTTTTTACAATAACCAGGGTCCAATATTTATGCCTATAACCTAAACATGAATCCTACTCAAATACGACTCATTATAATTCTTGAAATAAAAGAAAACCTCCTAACTTAATAATAACTTGGACCCCATTTTCCTTATTCATAGAGTCCGACACATCTCCGTGGCGCCACTCAAGTATAGCCCATTGATGCCGTCTGCTGACGTCATCCATAAAATAGCCGATTCTGACATTACATCTAAATCAGCTGATACCGATTCTCATCTAATCAATTCCTTGATGACACAATCCTGGAAGCTTTGAGTTCCCGCGTTCTTCTTCCCAAATTTTGGTGTAAACAGGTATATATAGGCCAGAGCATCCAACGTGAGCCCTTGGATCAAACCGACTTAAAGGACGGCGTAGATTAGATCTCAATAGCGGTGGAGAAGAGACATTCAAAGCATAGACTGACATGTTAGCCCCTCAGGGTCTGCTTTGGTGGGTTGCCTTCCGGAGTGTTCTAGAGTCTTCCCGCATCGATTTGGTTGTGGATAAATGTGATTTACTTTGATGAATAGGTCCTCCTTGATAGTTTTTTGGATAAACCCTGCT
Source organism: Miscanthus floridulus (assembly GCF_019320115.1). Lineage (NCBI taxonomy): Eukaryota > Viridiplantae > Streptophyta > Magnoliopsida > Poales > Poaceae > Miscanthus > Miscanthus floridulus. The sequence continues at coordinate 16,523 of NW_027096568.1, read as the reverse complement.
GAAAACACAGATTCACCAAAACTCGTGGAATTTATTAGTTTAAACCCCTATACCTATGTTTGGTGATAGAATTAAGTATAAATACAGGTTATGTTGACGGTTTATAATTGATGTTAGTGACCGTCAACAAGTTCCTCTAAGCTTAACCTTTGCTAGTCCCTGAGCAAAGCTAAACTCAGCAATGGCTCAGGAGTTACAACAATATTTTCATGACTCAAAAGTACATAGGTGTTTCATAAAAAAATCTCCTCTGGATTAGAATAAACTAATCTAACTTTCAAACTTACCCATATTAGCTTCAATCATGGGGCTTTTCAACCTTTACTTGGGTCTTGAGCAATTGAAAGATAGAACGATCAAGTCAAGCACTATGTCTCAAGTTCCTTGTTCCACCATTGTTCTGGAGTTTTTATAAATTTTCAAAATAAAACTCAGAGATTCCATTGTATGACACTCTCAAGTCTCTCAATATATGTGGTATTTGCGGATCCTCACCAAGGCAATAAAGATGCTATGTCTTTTCTCTTCCTGCGACTAGGGCTTATGTGGAGTTCATAGGTAGGGAGAAAGCTAGAGCATACTTGCAATACATATATTGTAAAGTCAAACAATGGATCCAAAGAGAGTTGGGTCATACAATCAAATCAAGATATGCATGTGTGTGGATATATGGTGGCTAACCTAATTTTACTTTGCTCCTTGAAAACTTATCTCTCTTTTGAAACTTGGAAACATTTGCTAGAGAACAGGGCTATCTTATTCTTTTCTTTCAGGTGGGCACCTGAGTACCCATTGTTTTCAATATTGTAGACACTTGTCCATCTTTTTTCAACTCTTTTTTTCTTCTAATTTTTTATGAATAACTTTTGTATAGCCCCATGTCTCTTTTCTGCAATAAAACTTTGAGAGATAGCAACAAGAACTTGGAGCATTTATTTGGTGGATGAAAAACCTATCAAGCATGTTCTGTGTTCACTCCCAGTGTAGGAGTAAAACGTTTTTGGTGGATCTAGATGGAAGGCATGTTTTGCGTACTCCTAGTATAGGAGCAGCAGGTATATGTGGTGTGTACGTGATCTTGATTTTTGGAGCATGACAAACCTCTCATAAGGGTCAACAAAGCTTGACAAAACTCAATGCAAAAGCAAACAACATATATGTGGAAGTTTTTCTTGCCTAAATAACATGTATGACTTTGGTGGGAATTCAAGCTTTGTCATATAGGAACTCATCATGTAACATTTTTTGTGTTTTTTAAAAGATAAATATCTAGAACTTTAGTGTCACTTGGAATAAGATAAACAACAACTCAGACCTTCTCATATCATATCCGTCAATTACCTAGACTTAGATCAAGCATTCGCTACCCATGAGTTTCAAGTTTAAAGTAAATCTTTATATAAAATCAGTCGTATCCAAAACTCGGGAGAATTCGAGGCTGAAAACTAGGTACTTAAAAGGAATTACAATAGAACAACTATTCATCATTTCCATTTAAGAGATTATTCGGAGTCCTCTTTATTTTATTCAGCTCTTAAAAACAAATTAAAGCAAACTAGACACACCTATTTTTTATTTTGTTTTCAATTTTGCTAGATCACACATTATTACTATAACTATATATATTTATTATATAGATAACTTTTTATTTTGTTTTCGCACCATTTTCTTAACTATTTAAAAGAAACTGAAACTAGAACAAAAGGAAAGCATACTTACCTAGATACACGGGAGTGCTTCTCTCCCAAGCTAGCTCTTTTGGTGAGGGTTTGGTGTTTTAAGTCCTTCGAACTGGGCTTCTCCTTGTAAAGTTCATTGATCAAGTACTTCGGTTCGCTCTGAAGATGAGGATTCTTGTGGTGGTGCCTCTAATGGTGATGCCACCTTTTTTCACCAAACCTGTCTTGGTTTTGAGTTTTGATTTTGGTTTAGCAGGTTCAGAACCTTCACTTGTAGAAATTAGGAAATCAATGACTCTCCCACACTTTTCTTGAAGTGTGTTCTAGTCATAAAGACAAGGTAGAGATCAAGTGCATGGGCTCTGTTGGTGGGAAAACACCAACTAGAACCAAAATTTTATTCATTCCTCTCTAACCTTAGGCACATTAAACAAGATAAAGTTGATGTTATGTGCTTTGTTCATTTATATCATGGGTGATAAGATTAGAAGATTAAACATGAATGTAGCATTTAAGTTCATTTGGCCAAAAAGAGTTGAATTGCTTAACCCATGAAAGGATTGTCTATCTCTACATAATGTATCAAACTTTACATGATTATTACTATCATCTTCCAGAGATAGGATGTGCACTTTTTAGCTTATTTGATTAAGACTATGAGGTCAAGAAAGTGGTGCTAGGAACAAGCTTAAAGAACTAAACATGTTGAGTTAATTAGGTTGAATCGCAAGTTGTAACTCAAACATGTTTGTTTCTTATTTATATGCATTCCAGAACCAAGTTAAACCTTTGTTAAATAATGACCATTTACCTTAGGATGTTACCTTTGTCAATGGAGCGTGATGACGCCATGTGATGAAGGGTAGATGACTTATGATGGTCCTTCTTATTTGCTTGAAGTTTTCTTTGTTTGGCTAGCCTCGCAGTACGAGTTGTTCATGAGGTTCTTGTCTCCTAGATTGCACCCTTTCTCTCTTATCCTTTTGTCATGCCATCATTCTACTCTTCGATCTTGCCATTTTGTTGGGCCTTCAGCCTCACTCATTGTTTTATGTTTGCAAAGGATTAGTGGATAACATATACCCGAAGGATTGTACAAATAATTCAAGGCAGAGGTAGTGTTGTAATAGGGCCAAAGGTCATCTATGTTAGAGTTGGTTTTAACATATTAATTAGCATAGAACTTTTTATCCCATGTTTTAAATGATGTGCCTTGCTTCATATTTGATTTGAATCTATCTCGTGACTTACCCAATTTGAATTTGAGAGTTTCCTTCAGAGGTTAGTCCAACAAAATATCTAGTATCTGCTAAAGCAATTTTTTAGTTCAATAACCAAACTAGACTCCATGTCTAATTTGATTAAGGAAGGCATTTTAACTTAAGCACCTTGCTTAATTTAAAAAACCTTTGGAAGTATGTCGAGTACTTCCAAACCAAAACTTACTATGGCAGACAAAGGTATCATGAAAGCACTATAGAGATTTACTCTAATGAAGATGAAAGAACACAATTGCTATTTAGCAAATTGAGCATGTCTTAAAGGTAGAGACAGCCAAAATAATTTAGCAACATGACATGAGATGTTTTTAGAGAAGTCTATCCCCCAGCTTGAATTTTGCAGAAAAAATCAAGTTTAGATGGATGTGATTAAATGTTGTATGATAATTGGTTGGACATACCTTGGGTCATCATCCTTTATTCTTTTTGCTTCAAACCTAGAACAGTTAGTGACAAAAAATACCCGAAGGAATATTTTTACAATTATATTTCTATTCTCATTTCACAAGGGCATCATAGCAAAAGGTGAAAGCTCATGTTGTCTCCCGAAAGTGCTTGTTTTAGGACAAAAGCTCGTCCTTGGGAAACCTTCGAATTGTGTTTGAAATTGGTGAAGTGGTTTCCCCTCTAACACCAATCTTTATGTGCCTATCTCAAGATTCATGCCAATGAGATTTGTAATATTTGTGATAAACATATGCATCTACAACCACCCTTTCAACAATTTTATGAACAAGAAGCATGAGGGGGTTGAAGATCTCGTGTGTGGCAATGTTGGAGAGATCAATAAATTCAGGAGATTTCTCATGTGAGCACGGGTTTAATGAGGTATTTATGAAGTAACTTCCATGCTCGTTGACGTCATCTTCATGCTCCAAGGTTGTTTCTTCATGAATGTCTATAGGTTTGAAATATTGTCTCCATCATTCTATGCCTATAACATTCATTGGTCATTTTGTTGTCCAAGATTTCCCTTGGATTGATGACTCTCAGGTTGATCTTATCTAAAGCCTCATCCATCCATTCAATGGCAATGGCACATAAGTTCTTAATATCCTACAACCATTATTGTTGCTCTTCTTGGTCTTCCTTGTGGCCTTCATGGCTCCTATGTTTTGGGTGTCTTAGTGGATTTCTAGGATCATCATGAGTCTTAGAAGAAAGAGCGTAAGAGGGATCATCAAGGTCAATGATGGGTTTAGAGATATGTTCAGATGAGACATCTAATATGGGCATAGAACTAGAGAAAATAGGAATGGCTTCTAGATAGCTTGGCTCTCCTTCTATGGTTTCACTAAACATGCCACCCTTGTGTTCTTCTCAATGTCCTATATGGGAATAAGGATGCTTTCTGAGAGATCCCTTCTTGAGAGGAATTGAATCAAATTCGCTCGAAGGTCTCTTATGGAACTAGAAGTTTAAGCTTTTCCAAATCAGCATAAAAAGGTCATCCTCATAAAAAATTTTAAAAGGTTGAATTTCTTCTTCCCTTGTAGGATTTTGGGGCATTGATGGTTTAGGATTGATACTAAATATTGGGATTGGAGTGGTTGTGATTTGGCTATCAAAACTTTCTTTTCTTGTTCGAGAGATGATTCCTTCTTTGCCTCGTGGAGTTCATTATGAATGCTAGTGTAGGGAGTCTTTTTACTAATTTTATCAAGCATAGATCTTGCTTCACTAACAGACAAATGAAGAAAAGCTCCTCTTGAGCTTGATCAAGGGTTTGCATAGAATCCTTGCTAAGACCTATATAAAAATATTGAAGGAGCATCAGGTCTGAAATAGTAAGGTCCAGGCCAGTGATGATGAGACTATTAATACGTTTCCATGATGTGCCAAGAGATTCTTCTTCTAGTTGTCTAAAATTTAGAATCTCTTTTCAAAGGCTAACTACTTTAGAGATGGGAAAGAAACATAAACAAAATTTAGAGTATAACATTTTCCAATCTCCTTACATACTTCTTATGGTTTGACTGTACCAATGTTTAGCTCTTTCCATCAAAGAGAACGGAAATAACTTCCATCTTAATGTCTTGTTAGACATGCCAGCGATACGCAAGCATGCATAGGTCTTTTCAAACTCTTGTAGGTGTGAGAATGAGTTTTCATCGCCTTCTCCCGAGAAGGATTGTTCCTAAATCAATTTTATAAAACATGGGCACAACTCATGGATAGGTGCTAGGATAGGCTCTGAAGATTTTGGTGGCTTTAGGCTTGCGCTCGTGGGTTTAGCATATTGATAGATAGGAGTGGAATCCATAGTGAAAAGAAAAAGCAGAACAAAATAAAGAATAAAAGATAAAATGTCAAGCTAGGCTCAAAGTTAATTCAACAACTGTTTCCCCGGTAATAGCGTCAGAAAGCTTGTTGGTATATTTAATGCACACAGATAAATCTGCAAGCGCACGGATATCACTGTACCTTTCATCCAGAAGTATTTCAAGTATCATATCCATAGGAAAACGTGTGAGACTAACTATGGTCTAACTTAACAAGGGGTAGCAACAAGGTTAAGGTTTAACTTAACTAGGAGTAGAAACAAGGCTAAGGATAAATAAAAGCATAGAGAGGATAATTGAGGTTCTCTAATTCTAACTTGGGTAAGGTATGTATTCTACTATTCAACTAGGGACATTACTAGGGAAAGACACCAGCAGAGAATGCTTTCCATTGTAACCGGGTCCTACTTGGCCTACAAACGGAAGGTGGACTATAAAGGATCAACGATGCTATATAGTACGAGGCTTTATAGTACTGATATCACAACCATGATCTACCACCGATTCAGAATGCAGGGTGTATCCACGATTAACCTAAGTCTAAGCACCATGTTTACACTCACGATTAATACTCTACTCCCCCTAGGAAGAGAATAAAGCAGTAAAAAGAGAGTCGTGATCCTGATGAATAATATAAACAAAATACTTATTTGAATCATAAGTTGATTACGAAAGAAATCTCAAAAACAATCTCAAGTAGAACTTTATTCCGCCAAGGTACAAGCCAAAGAGAGAGTACCGATAGGCCGGCATCTCCTCCAAACTCTTCCCTCACTCTCTATCTCACTATTTCTAATTATAAAACTAAATGCTATAGATGACTAATCTTCTGTTGATAGCTGGCTCTGATCCTAATGAGGAGAATATGAATTAGGGTTTTAGGATGGCTCCAGGGAGGGTGGCAGGGATTGGTATATATAGGCCAGAGCGTCTAATGTGAGCCCTTGGATCAAACTGACTTAAAGGACGGCGTAGATTGGATCTCAATGGTGGTGGAGAAATGACATTCGAAGCAGAGACTAACAGGTGGGTCCCATGGGCTGGCCAGCCTGTAGGTGGGATAGTTGGCCCCACATGTTAGCCCCTCGAGGTCTGCTTTGGTGGGTTTCCTTCTGGAGTGTTCTAGATTCTCCCCGCATCGGTTTTGTTGCGGATAAATGTGATTTACTTTGACGAATAGGTCCTCCTTGATAGTTTTCTGGATAAACCCTGCTGAAAACACAAATTCACCAAAATTCGTGGAATTTATTAGTTTAAACCCCTATACTTATGTTTGGTGATGGAATTAAGTATAAATACATGTTATGTTGACGGTTTTATAATTGATGTTAGTGACCGTCAATAGAGAGCTAGCTTATGTTGGGTCTCGTGGTTAGTGAGGCTCTTTAGTTAGTCTTTGGGAGCTCACTAACTTAGTGTAGTAACATAGCCTTTGTGTGCATAGAGACTATAGCAACTAGAATTGTGGTAGGTGATCTGCTTTTTAGTAGGCTAGTGCAACACTCGCTCCGCCTCATATTTGTCTAACCACTTTGCTTAGTGTTGTTGTAGAATTTTTTATAAGCTATTCACCCCCCTCTCGCCATTAGGACCTTTCAAGTGGTATCCGAGTTGTGGTCACTGTGATTTGAGGCTTAACAACCTTTGGTGTCCAAATGGCTTAAATCAACAACACCAAGAAGCCACCCCAATTTGATGGCTCAAATTATCCTTATTGGAAGGCTAAGATGACAACATACATCGAGTCAATCAATAGAAAGGTGTAGAAGGTGGTGGAGACCAAGATTGAGATTGCTAATGAGGAGGCTCCCACCATCGCCAAAGAAGTGCTACTCTAAAACAATGGTATTGCTCTTAGTGCTATTCATGATACTTTGATGAGAGAACATTTGAGCAAATCAAGAATATTGAGAGGGCTCATGAGGCATGGAAGAAGTTGGAGGAGTCATTTGAGGGCACTCAAGCCATGAAGGATGCCAAGACATACATTCTCAAGGAGAAGTTTGTAAGCTTCAATATGAAGGATGATGAGAGTGTGCCGGAGATGTTTCATAGGCTCTAAGTGCTTGTCAATGATCTCAAAGCACTTCATGAGAAAGTGAAGGATAAGGACTTCTCCCACAAGTTCTTGAGATGCTTACCTTTGAGATTTGGTACATTGGTCACTATTCTAGTGAGGAGTGGTTTGGACACCATGACACGAAATCAAATGTTGGAAGATGTGATGACCGATGACACTTATAGAGATGATAAGAAGAAAGAAAAGAAAGATAAGAAGAAGAAAGTGTGTCATTCAAAGCCACATCATCCAAGGGCAAGGCAAAGCAAGAATCATCAAGTGAAGATGAAGACTTTAGCTTTGATGAGATGGATGATTAGAAGATAGCTCTCTTTGCCAAGAGATTTGGCAAGTTCATGGTGAAGAAGGGCTACCGTGCTAGAAGAAAGAAGTTTTCATCCAAGAACAAGTAATAGTCAAGAAGGTGCTTCAAGTGTGGAAGTAAGGATCATCTTGTTGCTCAATGCCCATACAATTACGACAATGATGATTATGACAAGAAGTGCAAGAAGAAGGACAAGAAGGAAAATAAAGAGAAGAAGGACAAGATGACCTTCAAGAATAAGAAGGGTGGTTCATATGTGGTCACTTAGGATAGTGATGCTTCCTCAAGTGATGATGACAAGACCACAAAGAAGAAGGCTCTTGCAAGCATTGCTATCAATGAGAAGCCTTTTGTCTTCGACACTCCATCATGCTTCATGGCTATGGCCACTAAGGTACAAACTTGTGATGATGGATATGATGAGGAACATGATAATGAAAGTGAAACTAAAAGTGACAATGATGATGAACCAACTAAAGATGAACTACTTGACATGTTAGATGATACTAAAGAACATTTTGACATTAAGAGAAGGAAATGCAAAGACTTGTGAAAGGAACTAAAAGCCCTTAAGCAAGCCTTTGATGAGATCAATGCATCTCATGAGAGGCCAGAGGAAGCCCATAAAAAGCTTGGCAAGTCTCACAAGAAGCTTGAAAAAACTCATTCCTCTCTACTTAATGAGCAAAGTGTGAACGAGCATGTTGAAACATGTGATATAGGCTTGTGACATAATTGATGAATCATTCTATAAGCCTATCATTGTTGCTCCCACAACCCTTCTTGTAGCACCTCAACTTCTACCTCATCTAGTAGTGATGGTTTCACTTGTGATGCCTCACTAATGGTTGAGAATAAGACCCTCAAGAAGAAGGTAAATGAGCTCATTAGTGCTTTAGGCAAAGCCTATGGTGGTGAGGACCTCTTGCTTATGTGCTTGGTAGCCAAAGAACCTCTCTCTACAAAGAGGGATTGGCCTATACCCCTAAGAAAGATAAGGCGGTCTTTGCTCCTCATAAGACTAGTTTTGTGAAGAACAATGATCGGTTTTGCACTAGTTGTAAGCAATTTGGTCATAAAGAGCATGATTGCAAGACCAAGAACAAGAATGCTAATGTATCCTCAATTAAGCTTGATTTTTTCTATGTGCTTACTAAGGATACAAATGGTGTGAATGCTAAAAGTTCATTGGTGCATCATGGATGTGCTCAAAGAACAAAACCATTTGGGTACCAAAGAGCTTGGTCACTAACCTTTAAGGACCCAAGCAAGTTTGGGTACCTAAAAAGAATTTATCTTCCTTTGTAGGTAAATTACAAAGCTAGAGGAAGGCATTGGATTCTTGATAGTGGGCGCACTCAACACATGACCGGTGATGCAAGAATGTTCAACTCAATCAACACCAATGATAGTAATGGCTATGATAGTATCACATTTGGTGACAATAGCAAAGACAAGGTCAACGGGCTTGGTAAGATTGCAATATCCAATGATATGAGCATTTCCAACACTTATTGATATGACAAGGTCTATGCTTAGTAAGTACAATGTGAGTCAATCTTTTTGGGCTAGAGCTATCAACATGGCTTGCTATTGTAGCAACTGCTTGTATTGTCACCCATTGAAAGAGAAGACACCATATGAGCTCTTGAATGGTAGAAAGCCCAACATTGCATATTTTTGGGTCTTTGGTTGCAAATGCTATATCTTGAAGAAAAGCACTAGGTTGGGCAAGTTTGAAAACAAGTGTGATGAGGGATTCTTACTTAGTTACTCCACTACAAGCAAAGCATATTGTGTTTAGAATTTGGCAAGTGGTACTCTTGAAGAGGTACATGATGTTGAATTTGATGAAACCAAGGGTTCTTAGCATGAGAATGAGAACTTGGAAGATGTTAGAGGCATTTAACTTTCAAATGCCATGAAGAACATGGATGTTGGTGAATTGAGGCCTAGGTAAGTGATTGATGAAGAAGATGATCAAGTACAAATGCTCTCTAACTCAAATGTGCAAGTTGACACTAATCAAGCAATTACAAGTGGTTCTCATGACAATGTGCAAGATCAAGTGGCTAGTACATCATCTCAACCCAATAATCAAGCAAGTACAAGCAATCAAGTTCCAATACTCTAACCAACCAATATTGCAAGACATCATCCAATGAACACTATAATTGGAGATATTTCTAGAGGTGTACAAACAAGATCAAGATTGGCTTCATTTTGTGAGCACTTCTCATTTATGTCATCCATTGAACCAAAGAAGATAGATGAAACATTAAAGGATGTTGATTGGGTGAATGCTATGCATGAAGAATTGAAAAAACTTCACTAGAAATTAAGTATGGGAGTTAGTTGAGAGACCAAAGGGACACAATGTGATTGGAACCAAATGGGTCTATAGAAACAAGGAGGATCAAGATGAGATTGTAGTAAGGAACAAAGCAAGATTGGTAGTACAAGGTTACACTCAAGTTGAAGGTCTTGACTTTGGAGAAACATATGCCCCGATTGCTAGATTGGAAGCAATTAGAATTTTGCTAGCCTATGCTTGTGCCCACAACATCAAGCTCTATCAATTGGATATCAAGAGTCCATTTCTCAATTGCTACATCAATAAAGAAGTATATGTTGAACAACCTCCTAGTTTTAAAGATGACAAAAAAACCCAACCATGTGTACAAGTTGAAGAAGGCATTATATGGCTTGAAGCAAGAACCTAGAGCATGGTATGAGAGATTGAGGGACTTTCTACACTCTAAGGGGTTCATGATGGGCAAGGTTGACACTACACTTTTCATCAAGAAGATTGGAAAGGACTTGTTTGTGTTGCAAATCTATGTTGATAGCATCATATTTGGATCAACCAATCATGACTTTTGTGTAGAGTTTGGGAAGATGATGGCTAATGAGTTTGAAATGTCCATGATTGGAGAGTTAAGTTACTTTCTTGGTCTTAAAATTAAGCAATTGAAGAATGGTACATTTGTGAGTCAAGACAAGTACATCAAATACATGATCAAGAAGTTTGGCATGAATGAAAGCAAAGTCATTAACACACCAATAGGAACAAATGGAAATTTGGATTGTGATGCAAGTGGCAATATGGTGGATCAAAAGTTGTATCGGTCTATGATTGGAAGCTGTCCACGAAATCTGGTCAGTAGTCTTCCGAGGGGTATGCCCAGGGTAGTAGATGAATCGGTGGAGGTGCGTGTGTGGAAACCGGATGGTGACACAAAATGCAAGAGACAACGATTAGACTGGTTTGGGCCATCAGCTTGACATAATACCCTACGTCCTATGTCTTTGTGGATTGTATTGCATGTGTTCAGATGAAAACAAGGGGATCCCTACCCGCCTTATATAGCCTAGGGGTAGGGTTACAGATCAGCTGTTTCTATCCTGATCAGTTTACAAGATAGGAAGTTACAAATATCATGGTAATCTAGCATATCTAAGTAGATTTCCTAGATAGCCAAGGATCTTCATGTAGTCTTGCGAGGCATGCTGACTTACGTTGTACTTCACAGCGGCGTCGTCTTGCACGCTGGCCCTCAACTGGTAGTGTGGCCCCTACATGGTCTCATGGACTAGGCCTCCCCTAGCAGCTCAGGCCTATGTGTAGCCCTATGGGTATCAAGGGTTATACCCCCACAGCTAGTCCCCGAGCACCTTGTATCCACCGAGAAAAGCCATCTTAAGCTTGTCCGAGCAGTCTAGCTAGTCGTCGGTCGTCAAAAGCAATCATCCATCCAGATTGACTGGTAGCCGAGCTATTGAAACAGGCGTCCAAGCTGTTGAATACATCATCCGAGCTGTTGAACATGATGTCCAAGCTATAGAAATGGATGTCCAAGTGTTTCAATCTGGGAGCCGAGCTTGGGCTCACTTGAAGCTTTAACGTTTGCCGGCAGGATGTAAGGAGCTCAAGTAATTTTTTTTGAAGTCTTAGCCAATGAAGTGTATGCAATTGAGTGCCTATTGTGATGGCTCTGATGATATGGTCATCAGGGCAGAGCAGAGGCATCAGATGGTAGACTTGACAAAGTCGAAACACCATGGGAAAAAAGCCATACATGCACCATAAGGTTCATTGTACACAATGTAGTCCCTTAGCCTACTGGAAGATGATGAAGGAATCTTGTAGCAGGGTCAAAAAAATATCTAGACTAGGAAATCAGTACATTCACCGCTAGGTAAAGTGTACATGCTTAGTCCTCGAGCCTAGCACTAGGTGAAGCAGCCTCGTGGTGCCAGGATCCAAAGAGGCAGTCTATAGGTGTTGAAACTGTTTCTGTCTTAGCTGAGAAAAATAGTACAATCATCACAAGATGACATGTACACATGTAGTCCCCGAGCCTGCTAGAGGATGATGAAGGTATCTTATAGCAGGGTCAGAAAATATCTTGACTCTATTGAAACAACGTGTAGCATTGGACTCCATTTCATCACTCCGCGTTCAACACAGTTTGATGCGGTGCCGTATAAGGCCCACTCGATGGCCCAACGACACACGGAGGTTTCGGGGGGGGGAGAATATGGTGGGGAGGCGCAGTCTCCCAAAAACCCTAGAAGGCGAAGGGTTAGGGATCAAACCATTATAAGAGCAGTCACAACCCCAGTGCACATTCCCCACCTTTCCTTCGCCACTTCATCTTCTTCCTCGCACCCACACAGCATCACTCAGTAACTGCTCCACCATTAAAGTAACCACAAGCTCATAGTCTCCTCTAGGCCACAAATCTGTTAGATGGCACCCAAAATAAACTATAGCAGCTCGAGTAGGGCATTGCGTGAGCTTAATCGCGCCGAGGAATGGGTGAGCTCCGTTAGCAATGAGGCGGCGCTCAACTAGTTGGTGGTGGACGGCATGCTACCTGATAGGGTGACAACAGGATGGCGTTTGGCTCATGGTGAGAGCTTTCCTACCCCCCATGGCGATGAATTAGTTGTTTTTGAAGATTACTTTTATTGCGGATTTGGTGTTCTGATCCATCCATTTCTTCATGTGTTGATTGACTATTATGGAATTAGTCTGTGTAATCTGGGCCCAAATTCCATCCTTCATGTCTCTATCTTTATCCATTTCTATGAAGCCTATCTTGGCATTCTTCTACATTTTGATCTCTTCCACCACTTCTTCTATTTGAAAGCTTGTGGGGGGTCTGGATCTAGGATAGTAGGTAGCGCATACATACAACTTTAGGATGGGATGGTTGGCCAGTACATCGCTACCCCATTGAATACAAATGTGAAGTATTAGGCGCAGCGGTGGTTCTACATGCCACAGGGGGAACACCATGTGGCATGTGACATTGATCAGATTTCCATGAGCAACGCCAAGTGGTCGGAGAGACCTAGTATCAATGGAATGGAGCAAGTGAAGGAGCTCTTGACATTGATCGACTAGAGATGGGTGGATGCGGTCATAGTAGCGACGAATTTCACTTTTCGGTGATGCTAGCCCAACAAGGAGAGGGCACATCTCACGTATGAATTCTATGGGGATACTGATGGGACCCGAGAGGTGCTCGAGCCAATTGACCAAGATGAAGTCATGCAGCGGGTTGGGGTGTTGTTTAACCTCGCAGGTCACTGTAAGATTGACAACTAGCAGAGGGCCTTTAGTGTAGGGAACCTCCCACCATGGGTAAAAGTCTTATTTCTAGTTTTGTTTGATTCCTTTTTTGTTGCAGCATAGTCATTCGTGCTCTTGAAGATTCATGGGTAGGACTGAGTGGTGTACTTCTGGGTAGTGCCATCAGCTGACTGGCCGAGGGGTGTTGAAGCTCGACCAAGTAGTCCCCAGCATCAGGCCAGCTCAGAAGCTGGTAGGGATAGTTTGGATGATCACGATGATGGAGATGGAGGTGAGCGGATGTCGCATGTTCATGAGAAACTCTAGGGAAGTGGCCTATGAGCAAGGAGCCATCCTCTAAGAGAAGGAAAATGGGAGGGTCATCCCTGTCGAGAAAACCAGTCGATGAGCATCTGCGCTCCCACTTAGCACCGGAGGCAACAAATGGTGGTTTCGAGCTTGTTGGATGACGATGGGCTGGTGGCACCAGCTTTTCCAAGGGTTAGGACTCCCTCGCTAGCCGTGCTAGCTAGAGCAGAGATGCGCAAGATGCGATGGATGAGGGAAACCATGGCGGCGACACCTGACAGTGTTCGGGCAACTTCAGCGGCAACAACTCAGTGTGGCACCAGAGGCAACTACTTGAGTAGTAGCTAGAGTCCCCAAGACCATAGTTATGCCCCCTATGGAAGTAGTGTGGGTGACCACCATAGTCCCCGGGACCACCCGAGCGGTTCCAATGGTGGAGGTGGAGACGCTGAGCGATTTGGCTACTGGACAGACTAGGTTCTAGGTGGGGGCTCCGGTTCCGGTCTGCACAATGGGACTCCTAATTGTGAGTGCCTTATCTTATTTGACATATTTCTTCAGCACAGTGGTTTATTTCTTAATGAATTTTTGTTTGTTGAAGTGCAGAATCGATGAAGGACCTATAGCCTTCTGTTGTCCGATGATGGAAGGCACGCGGAGGAGCTATGAAGCTCCCCGCGTTGAGCAAGAGCAGGCCAGAATTGATCTAGTGTCTCCCAATGCAAAGCAACTAATGGTTGGAAGGTTGACCGCCCCTACTACAGAGGAGCCCTAAGCAACTGGACTGACCTCGCCTAGTGGTGGATTGCATGACGAGGGTGATCCTAGTGTGGAGGAGGTGTGGGGTGCGGCGTCGACATCAAGTGGCCTTACCAAAGTAAGTACGGTGCCCGTAGGTGATGTGCCAAGTAGTGCAGCGTGAGGCCCACCTATGGTTGCTGAAGAAGTGGCGGTGACAGCGGAGGCGGCGCTTAGACACCCTATCCGAGCACGGCAGTAGCCGAGGAGGGCGCCTTTGCCGGTGGCCACCATTGACATCAAAGAGATAGTACGGGAGCCCACCCTCCCTCCCCATCTTCTCCAGCATGGTCATTCAGCTCAGCGAAGAGTTTGAGATGCTAGAGGAGGGGGAGGCAAGGGCAAAAACAAAGATTGGTCATATTCTGATGTCAATGATCGACCGTATTGAGGTAAGCTTGAAGAGATCTTTTGTATCCCTTGAAGAACGTAGTTTATTAATCTGTTTGTCCTCTACAGAATGTGATGAAGGTGTCCGAGCAGCGCCAATGACAACTGGAGGAGATGACTCAAGTACTGGAGGAGAATAAGAATCTACCAGCATCGGTGAACGACCTCTAAGCATGCCTACTCTGAGAGCGCCACCGTAGGGAGGACCTAGAGGTGAAGGTTCTAGCGTTGGAGAAGGAGCATCAGCAAATAGAGGCGGAGAGCCAGTTGATGGCCAAATAGCTTAGCTGTAGCACTGATTGGCAGAAAGGTATGTCTTGTAACTTTGCTTTGCTAGGTAGTCAGCATTGTGAAATGTCTGCCAATTATATGCAGCACTAGAGATGGAGCTCAGCCTTTCCTAGGAAGCCTTCGGCCAACTTCTGAAGGCGAAGGAGAAAGCAGAGGAGAAAATCAAGAAAGCCATTGAAGATCTTCAACGTGAGTATTTTCACGCTATTTTGACTTGTGTGGTGTTAGGCGCATGCTTAGCATACGGCTGTGTTGTTTGTAGAGTATCGACATCAGGCCCAGGCATAGTTCCCAAGTGCTCGTGGAACAAGTAAAGGCGTGTGATGATAAGCTAGATATGATGATTGTAGGAATCTAGCCTGTGCTAGACTATGTCAGTCCTGAGCAACCCGAGGGGGATAGGCCATTTCGATCAGTCATGGATCGTTGCTGGATAGCATGGATGAACTTCAAGGAATTCGCATGCAGCGCAACCCATGGAGCCATCGTCCACAGTGCTCACACAACTAAGGTCACACTACCCTTCAGTGGATCTCCAATGGGTGGCGATCGGATACGCGTAGGGCACGAACATGTAGAAGATTGCCAGGCTAGAAGACAATGTCGAAGAGCCAGCGAAGAGGTTGGCTGAAGATCTTGTGCTTTTTATTGAGGGGGAGAGCAGTGCTCCATAGATTAGGAAAAACTCATGTTGGGTACTTGGCAATTTTTGTTGAACACTTGTAGTTATGGTATGTTTATGTTTATATTTGATATAAACCATCCGACCAGTGGTGTGTAGCTGAGTCCCCAGCCCTAGCTAGCGTGTTAACCAGTAATGTGAGGCACTGGGGCCCTGTGCATGTGGGAAGAATAGGGCATCACTAAGGAATCGCTGCCGACCATCCATGGCGTAGAGAATGAACGCTCATGCACGTGCAGGGAGAAGTCGGAGATAGGGTCGTTTCTGGAGGCGTCCGAGCGTCAACATGTTTGATCGGGTATTTGTGTTAGGCATAGTTGGCATGTCATATTTGAGATGTTGTACACATCATTAGAATCACTTACACCCTATTTGGATGTCTGCATTGAGGCCATGGCATTGGAATTGGAAATGGCAGACCTGAATTCCACGTGTTTGGATGGTCATGGCATTGGAGTCTAGAAACTAGGCTCGTATCTGCTTGGCATTCCTTTCACCTAGCGCAAGCCCAAAGTGATACCGAGCCTAGACCCTCCAGTATTGGCTAGAATCACATCCCCTCTAGCTCCGCTCATTGTCTCCAACTCTAGTTCCGCTCATCGTCTCCATGTCCGACGCCAGCCCCTCCGTACCCTTGTAGCTAGCCCCTCCATCCTCCTCGTCGGAGCTCCTCCGTAGGGGGCCACACTTCCACCCTCTCACATGTGGCACACGGGCGAAGCCCTAACACCATGGCGGTGGCCCCTAACTATAGTAGTGGCAAAGGCGGCTCCTCTGCACAACAACACAAGGTCATGGAGCAGCGCATCTGCTCAGGGGATGGCCGGCGGGGAGCGACGCATCCATC